>NC_084513.1:3238259-3443259 GCF_024500385.1 Phyllopteryx taeniolatus | reverse complement strand
GAAATAATAACAAAAAATTGGTTATTTTAAAAAGAAAAAATGTCAGCATTTTCATGAAAAGTTTTGTATTTTAGTAATAAAGTCAGATTTATTTGAGTGTTTTAATTTTCTCATAAAAAAGTAATAACCTTAAACATAAAATAGAACTTAAGTGTTTGTCTTGTTTTTTAGACTAGTTATTTTAAGACAATAAATACACATTTTTATTAGAATAAATTCATATTTTTTTTTCAATAAGGTCATATTTACTATTCATTTTTTGGAAATAAATGATTTTTTCAGTAACCTTTTTTTGAGATGAGATCTTGTGGTGTTCATTTTGTTGAAGGCTGCCAAAATGTGGAAGGAAGTAACACTTTATCAACTGCAATCTACTGCACTGCCTCAAACACACACTGTGTGCTGAGAATAAATAATTATAAAAAAATCAGAGAAGAAAAAAAATCATCATTTAAAAAGGAAAAGTTGTATTTTTTTGAGAAATGCGTGCTGTATTTTTTTCCAGGGAAAAAAAGTATTTTTTTTTTTAATGGAAATTGGGTAATTTGGGTCTTTTACAGCCGATTGTCCGTTATATTGAAGCACTATTTTTCATGGTCTAAATCCAACAATACAGTAGAATATTGTTTTGTACATTTTTGTACCCTAAAACACACAATGCAGTACAAAATTACTGTGTGTGTGTGTGTGTATATATATATATATATATATATACACACACACACACACACACACACACACACACACACACACACACAGTGGGTACGGAAAGTATTCAGACCCCCTTATATATTTTTTTTTTATCAATCTTTTGTCACAAATCCATCAAAGTGCTCATCTTTTTTATCTGAATTGAACAGCTGAGCAATTTCGCCATCAAACATGCCGGGTTCCCTCTCGTCATTGTCTGAGTCAGTCTCGTTGCCGGGTGGCTGTTCAGCAATGATGCCGGCTTTCGCGAAAGCTCGGACAACAGTCAAAGCAGATACCTTAGCCCAGGCATCCACAATCCATTCACAGATGGTGGCGTAACTTGCCCGGCGCTGCCTCCCAGTCTTAGTAAAGGTGTGTTCGCCATCTCTCATCCATCGCTCCCACGCCACTCGCAACTTCACTTTGAACGCCCTGTTTACACCAATTTCCAGCGGTTGGAGTTTGCTGGCAGTTGTTGCGCCACGGTAGTCCTTGCATGGATGACGAGATGGCGCCTTTTTATAAAATGAAAGCACCAAGACGGACCTCCTTGAAAGTATTCAATCTTCATGCCTTGTGCTATCATTATTGCCTTCAGTCGAATGGTGACTGTAGAGATGCTGTTCTTGTGCTTGATTTTAAATTCTCTTGTGGCTGCTCTTTTCCCATTTACAACCGCATAACTGATAACCTGTAGTTTGAATTGTGCCTCGTAAGCATGTCTCTTCGCTGATGCCATTTTCGGGGGTCCTTAGCCAAACAAATGTTGTTTTGCAGCATACCGGTAGTACAGTATACCTACCTGAGGCGTGGTGGAGGTAAGCGTACGTACTACATAGCTTTACGTAATGTTCTCTAATTGGTTTGTCGCTGCCAGCGTACGTAGTGTACGCATTACGTCCCTATGTGGCCGGAAATGGTCCGACAGTCAATCAAGCGGAGCGCTTACCAAAATCGCACAACATTTTTACAGATTTTTAAACTCAGTGCACACATAAGGCGCACCGGGTTAAAAGGCGCACAGTCGATTTTTTTAGAAAATTAAAGGCTTTTAAGTGCGCCTTATACTGCGGAAAATATGGTACACACTGCACCCAATATTGACAGAAAAAATGGAATTGTTGAAATTTTTGCAGATTTATTAAAAAAGAAAAACTGAAATATCAGCCACAAGTATTCAGCCCCTTTGCTCAGTATTTAGTAGAAGCATCCTTTTGAGCTAATACAGCCATGAGTCTTGTTGGGAATGATGCAATGTTTTTCTCACCTGGATTTGGGGATCCTCTGCCATTCCTCCTTGCAGATCATTTCCAGTTCTATCAGGTTGGATGATAAACGTTGGTGGACAGTCATTTTCAGGTCTGTCCAGAGATGCTCAATTGGGTTTAAGTCAGGGCTCTGGCGGGGCAATTCAAGAACAGTCTTGGAGTTGTTCTGAAGCCGCTCTTTCGTTATTTTAGCTGTGTACTTAGGGTCATTGTCTTGTTGGAAGGTGAACCTTCGGCCCAGTCTCGCTGTGCTCGGCGTTGGAGCTTTGGTTCGCTTCCGAAATAGTCTTTTTGTGGTATAATCTTACACTCAGGAAATCCTGACTGTACAGTACATAGGCTTTTCTCAACATGGAGTGGCGTTTCCAAGTGAAAATACACACAAATGCAAACAAAAAAAAGCACGGCGTGTGCTGTGATGAGACGCCATTATATGCCGGGTGAAGCAGCGTCACTGGCGTGGGGAAGGATCGATACTGTCTCAAACGTCAATGGCGCCGATGCCATAAAGGTCGATTCTCAAAATTAAATAATACTTTTGAAACTTAAGTTATTTGAGGGAGTCTATTTTGAGTATCGTTTCAGAAAGGAAATAGGTAATATGGATCATTAGCAGAAACACAAAAGGAGCACGTCGAGGCACAATTTCTGCGGAGCACAGGCGAATATCTAGTTGCGGCAGCCAAAATGTATTTGTGGCAACCCGCCACGAATAAATGTACAGGTATCTGCCAAAAAATTTGAATATCGAGGTAAAGTCCATTTATTTCAATAATTTGTTTAAAAAAGTGAAACTTGTATATTAGGTCACCACACACAAAGTGGAAATATTTCAAGCCTTTGTTTCAATTTTGATGATCATGGCAGAAAAACAAAACAATAAATAAATCCAATATTTCACAAAATTAGAATATCATGACAAATCACAATTGTAGGCTCCCTGTGTCACAATCTTGTCAGCTAATAACTCAAAACACCTGCAGAGGTTTTCTTCAGCCTTTAAACGGTCTCAGTCTGGGTTAGTAGGCTTCAGAATCATGGGAAAGACTGCTGACTTGACAGTTGTCAGAAAACCATCATTGACACCCTCCATAAGGAGAAAAGATCTCAAAAATAAATAGCAAAAGAAGCTGGATGCTCACAGAGTGCTGTATCCAAAGTACATTAAAAGGGGAAAATGTGGATGGAAAAGGTGCACAAGTGACAGGGATGATTGCAGCCTTGAGAGGATTGTTAAGCAACGGCGATTCAGAAATCTGGGGGAGCTTCATAAGGAGTGAACTGAGGCTGGTGTCAGCGCATCACCAACCACCACATGCAGACGACTGCATGACATGGGCTACAGCTGTAGAATTCCATGTGTCAAGCCACTCCTGAACAAAAAAACAACGTTAGAAACGTCTGTGCTGGGCTGAGAAAAAGTTTTGGTGTGTTGCCCAGTCGTCCCAAGTCCTCTTTTCAGATGAGAGTATATTTTGCATTTCCTTTGGAAATCAAGGTCCCAGAGTCTGGAGGAAAACTGGAGAAGCACAAAAGTCAAGCTGCTTAAAGTCCAGTCTGAAGTTTCCACAGTCAGTAGTGTTTTGGGGAGCCAAGTCTTTTGCCGGTGTGGGTCCATTGTCTTTTATCAAGTCCACAGTCAACGTGGCTGTCTCCCAGGAAATTTTAGAGCACTTCATGCTTCCCGCTGTCGACGAGCTTTTTGGAGACAATGAGTTTATTTTCCAGCTGGATTTTCCACCTGCCCACAAACCCAATACTACCAATACCTGGTTTAATAGTGTTTTAGAAATTAAATCGGGAAACAAATTTGTCTTTTGTAGTTTTAATAATATCTTTGCAAAGAGAGAGAGAGTCGAGCGGTTACAGTTGCTTCGCATCTCTGCCTGTCTCTGAAGAACACGGAAGAGCAACGCACAGTTAAACTAAAATGGAAGGGAGATGAGGGAACAAGAAAGAAAGACCTATTCACAACTTATCCTTGAGAGAAAAGGGAGGTTAGTACAACCACTGAGACAGGATGACAGAAGGGAAGACGTAATTAAGTTACTAGGTACATTTGAAAAGGTCACACAAGAACAAAATCACAAAACAATGGAAGAATATAGAAGAGTATAGACTATATTTTGTCATAACATTAGCCATGGAATATCAGTACTTGATTGGCCAGCAAACTCTCCTTACTTGAACCCCATTGAAAATTTATGGGGTATTGTCAAGAGGAAGCTGAGGGAGCAGAAACCCCGAAATGCAGATGATCTGAAGGCCAATATCAAAGCAACTTGGGCTACAATAACACCTGAATTGTGCCAAAGGCTGATCACCTCCATGCCAACTTGATGCTGTAAATAATGCAAAAGAAGGCCCAACAAAGTACTGAGGGCATATTACTTGAATGCATTTTTCAGATGGCCAACATTTCTGTTTAAGATTTTTTATTTTTTTTTTGGTCACATGAAATATTCTAATTTTGTGAAATACTGGATTCATTTGTTTGACTTTAATGATAATGATGAATCTTAAAATGTAAACCAATAGAGGCTTTAAATATTTCACTTTGTGTGTGGTGAACTAATATAGAAGTTTCACATTTTGAAATATATTATTATTATTATATATATTATTATACTACATACCTGTATATGTGGGAAACCCTGATGGTATCATTGAAGGGACAAACTTCAGGTGTACAAAACAGGTTTAGCCAAAACTAATGGACTCAAATATAGAAATATTAATCCATATGTTAAAACATAGGTATAAAATAACAGATTGATTAAAAACAAATGAACATTGTTAGGAATGTGCTAATTACTCTACATTATAATTGGGCATGAAAGTAAGTAATTTTAACTTAATTTCTGGCTTGACTATTGCTCAATACTTCATATTTAATTGAAGGTCGACTTCATACGATTGACTCCGTATACGTTTGTTTTCTACTGAGCATAGTTTTTCTAAAGAGGGAAAAGGAGAAATGTGTTCTGGTTTTCACATGTTAATGTATATTACCATGAGTAATTGCTCACCTACCTTGACTGACACATGATTTTAAGTGAGATTCCATTCTAAATCCATATGGTTTGTGTTGTTGGTCTACCCATTGCAGCTGCAACAGCTTCAACTCTTGTGGGAAGGCTTTTAACAAGGTTTAGGAGTGAGTTAATGGGAATTTTTGTCCATTTTTCCAGGAGCATATTTGTGTGGTCACACACTGATGTTGGACAAGAAGGCCTGGCTCACTGTCCACTCGAAAATCAACCCAAAGGTTTTCTGTCGGGTTGCGGGGAGGACTCTGTGCAGGCCAGTCAAGTTCATCCATATCAAATTCTCTCATCCATGTCTTTATGGACCTTGCTTTGTGCACTGGTGCACAGACATGTTGGAACAGGAAGGGGTAATCTTCTGAGACGCAAAATCGGTGGCATCTTTTAAATCACTTAAAACACACTTTTACAGACTGGCTTTTATGTGATGATGTCTTCTCCCTCTTGCATTTACTTGTATCCGTTTGATTTATAAATTTTATTTTTTGTTATTATTGTGAATTAGACTTCATTTTATATTTTGGACTTTGTGTCGTTATAAAATTTATTTAGTATTTACCTATATACTGTTTTTATCATTCCACACAACCCTCTTGGTGTCAGTTGGGTTTGTTGGGTTCTTGCATTGCCTGGGGCTTCTCTATCGTTGTTTTTAGATGATCATGACGTTGGTACCCTAGTGTATTTATATGTATTACGGTCTATTCAGTCTGTCTAAGCACTTTGTTCATATGTTTTTAAAAGTGCTATATAAATAAAGATTATTATTACTAGTTTTATATTTTCTTGAGACAAAAATAGTATTATTATAAAAAGGGCAGTCTTATGAGATTAAGGTCATAATGCTAACGTTTCGGTCTGGCTCGCTTCAGGTGTCCCGTGTGCTGGACCAGAGCGAGCCGTCGTGGTCCACGGATGACCTGATCGCGGTGAGGAACCACACGGACCAAATGTTCTGTCTCCTGGCCGAGGAGCGCCCACCACCCCAAGGCGAAGATGACGGGACCGCCGAGGACGGGGGACCGATCCTGCAGCTGGTGGTCCGTGAGCAGGTCCTGGAGCGCCTCCTGCTCTGGCACCTGCGCCGCGGCCCAGACCCCGACAGCCTGGGGGCGCTTCTCAAGCTGTTTGAGATGCTTATCGGCCAGTCTCAGCAGGCCTTGCTGCGGTGCACGGCTGTCCTACACCCGCTGCTCAGGCTCATGGGGGCCTGCGTCCACCCCGACCACGGTTGCCCCCCTGCACTCGAAAACAGCCTGGTGCTGCTCCTCAATCAGGTGAAAGGCCCACCCGAAGTGGTCTTGAAAAGCTCAAACAAAATAGAATAAAAGTCTTTAAAGAAAACTAAATTGTCTGCAAGAAAACAAAAACAAAAAAAAGATTGTCACAATAAAATAAGTTAGAAACAAAAGGATTGTTTCAAAAAGAACAAACTAAATGTTGTTTGTGAGAGATAAAAAGTTGTCTCAAAAATAAAAGTTGTCTGAAAGGAAAAGTAACCTTATAAAGAAAAACGTCTTTCAAAAAGTTGTCTTTATAAGAGAAAAAGTGTATTTGAATCAGAAAGTTCTTTTTTAAGAGAATGTTGTCTTTGAAACCAAAAATAAAAAATTGCTTTCCAAAGAAAAAATGAAAACTGTCTTTGAAATGGAAAACAAGACGTCTTTAAAAGAAAACAAATTATCTCTCCAGGGGAAAAAAAACTGTTGACTTGACAAGAAAACAAGTTCTCTTTAAAACAAAATTATCTTTAAAAGAAAACTTAGTTACCTTTAATGCAAAAAAAATCAAAAAGCAAACAAAAAGATGTGTTGAGAAGAAAACCAACAACAAGTGCTCTTTAAAAGAAGAAAAAAGGATTGTGTTGCATGAATGCTGAATGTGCGTGGTGTGGCCAGCAGGTGTGCGTGCGCACAGCCCGCCAGCCGCTTCTCCTGGAGACGTTGTTCCGGGCGGCTCCGGTGCAGCAGGGCTCCACCAACCTCCTCATTTTCTCCCTACTCGTCCCATTCATCCACCGCGAGGGCGCCGTTGGACAGCAGGCCCGCGACGCCCTGCTGCTGGTCATGGCTGCCTCCGCCACCAACTGCAGCGTGGCGCGATACATCGCCCACAACTCTTACTTCTGCCCGGTATGTACTGCACATTCAACAATTCCATTTACACATCACAAATCACGTTTAGAGATGGTTGACATTGTGTGTGGCTGAATCATGCGGGAAAAGTTTAATAACTTAAAAATTCAGCCTCCCGAAGCTAGTTTGAGTTCGCAACATGAAAATTGGTAGGGATATCTATCATGAGTAGACCCACAAAAAGGTCACAAGAAGCCATCGCCAAAAAGCCATGGGAAGTTAGCCATTTTAGTTGAATGTGGCCATTTAATAATGGTTAATTTGATAGTTTCCAGGGGTCCTTTAAAAGGGAACTTTGGAAATTCAGGCCCTGAAACCAGTTTGACTAAGCAACATGCAATCAGGCCTTTTTTCACGATTATTACTATATCGACAAAGTGAGTCTATGGCGAGTAGGAGGGCTGTATCATTAGCCGCTAGTGGGCTTGTGGAACGCTGGCGGACAAGTGTTGGCTCGGTCCAATACGCCACAGCCATGCTTCATGTGCAGCACCTAGCACACAACAGAGACACTTAAACGAAAGATACAGTAACTGTTTATTATGTTCGCTAGCCCTTGAGCTGAGGAGCTAAACCGCTCGCTCCACCGCGGCAACGTTTTTAATACTCAGCGCCTCGGCGGACCGGTGTTGGCTCCGTCGGTACTCCACAGCCTTGTCCATGTGCAGCGCGTAGCACACGACAGAGACACTTACGGGAAAGTTAACTGTTTCTGATGTTCGGAAGCCCGCAAGCTAATGAGCGAAGGAGCTAAACAGCTCAATTCACCTCGGCGAAAGTCGTTTAATACGTCAACGCCTTACTCCAAGTTGTAGTGTGCGTTAGTCCCCAATTAACACACACATGGGAACATTAAACATTTATTAAGCATAACCTCAGCGGCACGTTATACAGCCAGTAGTTGGCGACAGCCAACATATTTGATTGACAGGTGAAGGGCTCATCTCCAGCGCCTTCAGCAGACCAACCAGACAATCCTGTAGCTCAACGGCAGGCCTTATTTTTCATGATATCAGAGGAATAAAAAAAAAAAAAACATTTTCATTTATTGTGATGTTTTTTTTGGGAAAATACATCATCCTAAAACATTCAGGGACTACACGTAATTGATAGATATTTCTTATCATTGGAATCGGAATCCTTTTCGCCAAGTATGTCAAAAACACAAGGAATTTGTCTCTGGTAGTTGGAGCCGCTCTCGTACAACAATAGACAGCCATTTTGACAAAAAAATACCTTTGAGACAAAAACAAACTACGGAGAGTCACTTAGCATCTAGCAATTTAATGGCAAGGGGGAAGAAGCTGTTGGAATGTCTGCCTGTTTTAGTTTGCATTGATCGATAGCGCCTACCTGAAGGAAGGAGCTGGAAGAGTTGGTGACCAGGATGTGGAGGGTCCAAGAGGATTTTGCATGCTCTTGTTGTAGTTCTGGCAGCGTACAAGTCCTCGAGGGTGGGTAGGGGGGTACTGACAATTTTTCCGGCAGTCCTGATTGTCCGTTGCAGTGAAAGTTTCTTTTTTTGTGGCAGCACCAAACCAGACTGTGATGGATGGACATAGGACTGATTTGATGACTGCTGTGTAGAACTGCCTCAACAGCTCCTGTGGCAGGCCGTGCTTCCTCAGAAGCCATAGGAAGTACATCCTCTACTAGGCCTTTTTGAGGATGGCGTTGATGCTGGTCTCCCACTTCAGGTCCTGAGAGACTTTAATTCCCAGGAACTTGAAGGTTTCGACGGTTGACACAGGGCAGTTGACAAGCGTGAGGGGCAACTGTGGTGAATAATGCTTCCTGCAGGCCACAATTATCTCTACAGTCTTAAATGTGTTTAGCTCCAGGTTGTGTCGGCTGCACCAAAGCTCCAGCCACTCCACTTCCTGTTGATATGCAGACTCGTCACCATCTTTAATGAGACCAATGACTGGTGTCGTCTGCAAACTTCAGGAGTTTGACAGCTGGGTGCGTTGAGATGCAGTCGCTCATGTAGAGAGAGAAGAGCAGCGGAGAGAGGACACATCCTTGGGGTGCCGTTCAAAGGATTTCATGACCACAGATGTCTGGGCGACTGGCCTGTAGTTATTCAGACCTGAGATTGCAGTTTTCTCAGGGACTGGGATGATGGTGGAGCTTTTGAAACAGGATGGTACTTCACACAGTTACAGAGATCTATTAATCTGTGTGAAGACTGGAGCGAGCTGGTCTGCGCAGACTTTGTGGCAGGATGGCAACACAAGGTCTGGGTCCGCCACTTTGTTGATATATATCCATCCATCCATCCATTTTCTGAGCCGCTTCTCCTCACTAGGGTCGCGGGCGTGCTGGAGCCTATCCCAGCGGTCATCGGGCAGGAGGCGGGGTACACCCTGAACTGGTTGCCAGCCAATCGCAGGGCACATACAAACGAACAACCATTTGCACTCACATTTACACCTATGGGCAATTTAGAGTATCCAATTCATGCATGTTTTTGGGATGTGGGAGGAAACCGTAGTGCCCGGAGAAAACCCACGCAGGCACGGGGGGAACATGCAAACTCCACACAGGCGGGGCCGGGGATTGAACCCCGGTCCTCAGAACTGAGAGGCAGATGCTCTAACCAGTCGTCAACCGTTCCACCTGAAAGTGTACAGCTTTCTCATATATTATCTCTCTCTCTCTCTCTCTCTCTCTCTCTCTCTCTCTCTATCGCTCTCTCTCTATCGCTCTCTCTCTATCGCTCTCTCTCTCTCTATCTATATATAGTGCTTTGCTCTTCAGGACCTGAACAACTTGCTGTAATTGATGGAACCCTGAATTCTGCTCTTTAACAGAAATCCAGAAGGAGACTGTTCAGCCATCAATTTGTGACCTCAAGCTGAACCGCACTTGGGTTCTCCACCATGATAACGATCCAAAGCACACCAGCAAGTCAACTTCTGGATGGCTTAGAAAAACATAATTAAGGTTTTGGAGTGGCTTAGTCAGAGTCCAGACTTGAATCCGACTGAAATGCAGTGGCATGACATTAAAAAGGCTGTTCATGTTCGAAAACCCTCAATTTTTGCTGAATTTCAAACAATTCTGCAAGGAAGAGTGGGGTAAAATAATGTGAAAGAGTCATTGTCAGTCTTAGAAAACCCTTGGTTTCAGTTGTTGCTGCTTCGGATGGCCCAAACAGTTATTATGTTTAGGGGGGCATTACCTTTTCACACTGGGCCAGGCCAGGTATCTTCTAATACCTCACTATCACAATCACCACTTAAGAACAGCATTTTAACTTGGGTTATATTTCTCTGATCCTTACAGTTTGATGATCTTAAACAAAGTAGGGAAACTGTGCAAAATTATAAGATTTTAAGAAGGGGGCCAATCCTCTTTCACGGCACTGTAATTACTCAGCTCATTATTTGTTTTAAAAATTCAGCCCCCAAAACCAATTTGACTTGGTAACATGTAATTTGGTAGACCTGTCTATCATAAGTAGACCCACAAGAAAGTCTCAAGCCATCGCCAAAAAAACACAGGAAGTCTGCCATTTTGCTCTGAAATGGCCATTTTAGGGTCACTTCCTTAAAAACCCTCTTAATGGTTGAGCAAAGATTTCCTTCTAACTTCCAATCTTCTTCCTTTCCCCCTCTCAGGTGCTGGCGACTGGTCTGAGTGCGCTGTATTCCTCCCTGCCCCGCAAGATAGAGGTGCGCGGGGACGACTGGCATGCTCTGCGGCGCGAGGACTGGATGGGCGTCTCATCGCTGGTGGTCTTCATGAACTCACTGGAGTTCTGCAACGCTGTGGTGCAGGTGGCCCACCCCATGGTGCGCTCACAGCTCCTCGACTATCTGCACAATGGCTTCTTGGTCCCCGTGGTGGCACCCGCCCTGCACAAGGTACAAATAAAGAGACTTGCAATGAAGTGCTAGGCAATTTGATTAACCATGTGTACTTCATGTGTTTTATGAAATTGCATTGTCCCCTTTCAAAAATAAACTGATAAACTGAAACTGATTGATTGATCTAAGTTTATGGTTCCACTGTAATGATTTATACACACTAAATGGCCACTCGCCTGAGTCCCCTTACCCACACCACACCGACATGCAACCTTGGTCCTCTACAGCGGCTCGGCGGCGGCACGCTTGCCGTTTTGTGAGAAGCCGCGGGCAGCTCAGAGCGCTCTCTCGCCGGCCTGTTGGTGAAGACCAAGGTGGTGGAGGTCCCACGCCCGGTGAGAAAGTGGCTTCTGACAGCATGGCGAGAGTGGCGCTGATGAGGTGCTGAAGAGGGCCACGATGACATGTCGGTGTGGCGCTGATGAGGTGACTCAGGCGAGTGCCCGTTCAGTGTGTATAAATAATTGTGAAGCACAATTCACCAAGCAATGCAGCCCTATGTGGGGCACAAGCCACTGCAAACTGTAGGCCGGTCCCAAGCCTGGATAAAATGCAGAGGGTTGCGTCAGGAAGGGCATCCGGCTTAAAAGTTTGCCAAACAAATATGAGCATTCATCCAAAGAATTCCATACCGTATCGGTCTTGGCCGGGATTAACAATGTCCGCCATCGGCACCGTAAACCTACAAGGTGCCGGTGGAGATTCAGCTACTGTGGGTAGAAGACAAAGGAGAGGTGGAAAGCGGATTCTTCGGGAGAAAAAGAGGAAATCACAGAGCCTAGAACTGAATGTGGGGATTTTGAATGTTGGGACTATGACAGGAAAAGCTCAGGAGTTGGTTGACAATGATGATTAAGAGAAAGGTTGATTATATTGTGTGTCCTGGAGACTAGGTGGAAAGAAAGTAAGGCCAGACGTTTAGGGGAAGGTTTCAAATAGTTTTCTATGGTGTAGATGGGAAGAGAAATGCAGTTGGGCTGATTTTAAAGCAAGAGTTAGCTAAGAATGTCTTGAAGGTGAAAAGACTATCAGATCGAGTGACGAGGCTGAAACTTGAAATTGTGGGTGTTTTGTATAATGTAATTGTAATGAAATTCTGGAAAGAGCTGGACAAAGTAGTTCTGAGCATCCCAAGAGAGAGAGCGTCGTGATTGGTGCCGATTTTAATGGACATGTTGGTGAAGGAAACGGGTGATGAAGAAGTGATGGGTAAGTTCGGCATCCAGGTAAGGAACCTCGAGGGACAGATTGTGGTAGACTTTACAAAAAGGATGGAAATGGCTGTCGTTAACACTTTCTTCCAGAAGAGGCAGGAACATACGGTGACCTACAAGAGCAGAGGTACAATCACGCAGGTGGATTACATCTTGTGCAGATGATATAATCTGAAGGAGGTTGCTGACTGTAAGGTAGAGGTAGGGGAGAGTCTGGCTAGAGAGCAAAGGATGGGGGTGTGTAAGATGACTCTGGTGGTGGGGAGGAAGATTAAGGAGACAAAGGCAGAGCAGAGAAACGTGGTGGAATCTGACAAAGGAAGAGTGTTGTGCGCCTTTTCGGGAAGAAGCGAGACAGGCTCTTGGTGGACAGGAGGAGCTTCCAGAAGACTGGACCACTACAGCCAAGGTGATCAGAGAGACAGGCAGGAGAGTAGTTGGTGTATCTTCGGGTAGGAAAATGGAGAAGGAGACTTGGTGGTGGAACCTCAAAGTACAAAAAAATCATACAAGGAAAGAGGTTAGCTAAGAAGAAGTGGGACACTGATAGGACTGAGGAGAGAAGAAAGGAATACATGGACATGCGACGTAGGGCAAAGGTAGAGGTAGCAAAGGCCAAACGAAGTATATGATGACATGTATGCCAGGTTGGACACTAAGAAAGGAGATAAAGATCTATACAGGTTGGCCAGACAGAGAGATAGAGCTGGGAAGGATGTGCAGGAGATTAGGGTGATTAAGGATAGAGATGGAAATGTGTTGACTGGTGCCAGGAGCGTGCTGGATAGATGGAAAGAATACTTGTACTGTAAGAATACTTAAGAGTTGATGAATGAGGAAAATCAGAGAGAAAGAAGAGTAGAAGAGGCAAGTGTGGTGTACCAGGAAGTAGCAATGATTAGTAAGGTGGAAGTTAGAAAGGCACTAAAGAGGATGAAAAATGGAAAGGCAGTTGGTCCTGATGACACCTGTGGAGGTATGGAAGCATCTAGGAGAGGTGGCTGTGGAGTTTTTGACCAGCTTGTTCAACAGAATTGTAGCGGGCGTGCTGGAGCCTATCCCAGCTGTCATCGGGCAGAAGGCGGGGTACCCCCCCGAACTGGGTGCCAGCCAATCCCAGGGCACGTACAAACAAACAACCATTCGCACTCACATTCACACCTACGGGCAATTTAGTCTTCAATCAACCTACCACGCATGTTTTTGGGATGTGGGAGGAAACCGGAGTACCCGGAGAAAACCCACACAGGCACAGGGAGAAAATGCAAACGCCACACAGGCGGGGCCGGGGATTGAACCACAGTCCTCAGAACTGTGAGGCAGACGCTCTAACCAGTCGACCTCCGTGCCGCGGATTAGAGACATATAGGGCTTTTTTTCCTTACTAAATGAAATCATTTAAAACCAGCATTTTACGTTCACTTGGGTTAAATTTGTCTGATATTTACATTTGTTTGATGATCTTAAACATTGAAGTGGAGAAACTACGTGAAAATATAAGAAATTGAGAAGGGGGGGCAATACTTTTTCACGGCACTGTAGACAATTTGTATGTCTGTTCCGCATGTATAACCAACTCCCACAATCAAACTTATGTGAGGGATTCGAGTCTGAACTAGGCATCGATGGAATCTCGCAGGCACCATGATATGGACCCAAGCTGTTTTCCATATTTAAATAAGGGAAGTTGAGCAATCCAGTTAAAGCAAAGTTGATATACATGTCGCATAATAATGAGAAATACGACCGTCTCAAATACCAGGGGGAAAAGACCAAATAAAATAGCTTGGAAAAGGAAAGTTTGGGCATTTCTGACCAAAATGATCATGCAAACCCAATAAAATGACATGAAAGATGATCAAAATTAAGTGCAAAAACAGTAACGAAAGGGGACCTTTAATAGGGATAATGTCCTAACAAATTACTAAAGAAAAATATGATTTATATGAAAAAAAATCTTGAGATTTTATTTTAAGACCGTACCACCTCGGTCTACTCCATACTTTACCATTTTTTCAGTAAGGTTGCCATACAATATTTTTTGTGTGCGTGTGTCTGTGTGTAGTCGTCTGTTGACGAGATGATCGCCAGCACTGCCTACCTAGACCTGTTCCTGCGCAGCGTAAGTGAGACGTCCCTTCTCAAGACCTTCCTGCGCTTTATCCTGCTGCATCGCCTCGACAGCGACTCCATCCTGGACACGCTGCTCATACGTATCAGCAGCAATTCCAGGGTAAGTGCGGGGACATGTAATGATCACATCATTGCCACTTTCTCTTTGCCTGTGGTAAAAAGAACTGAAAGCACATGTTGGATTGACCAATACTTAAAACTTTGGGGAAAGTCCGAGTAATAGGTTGAAAGGAGCTAAAACTGGAGTGTGCGATTTGTGAGCATGTGATGGTCACATCGATCTCTGCTAGTTTTTCAGTGTAAAAACAAAAAATTGACACACACATTGGATATACCAATACTCGCAGAAGTCCAAGGAACTGGTTGGAGATGTAAGAATGAGACTTGTACATCAAACGCCAGTAACGTATCTTGACTGATGTTTGTGACCATATGTGTTACATAAACACGACCAATTAAATTAGTAACGTGACAAGAGTTCCCAAAAAAGAGAGTTTGTAAAAAATGCTATATCTAGTTGGATTGGCCACTTCAATTTGTGGACCTTGATAGTTCCCTAAAATACCCACTAAAAATCTCTTTGTAGTGATCAGGGAGCAGTCATTCATCATTCCCTACTCACACTACTCAAACCGGAGTGCCCGGAGAAAACCCACGCAGGCACGGGGAGAACATGCAAACTCCACACAGGTGGGGCCGGGGATTGAACCCCGGTCCTCAGAACTGTGAGGCTGGCTCTCTAACCAGTCGTCCACCGTGCCGATCCTGGATACAAGCGTCCAAAATTAGTTTCCTCTGAAGGGTGTCCGGGCTCTCCGTTAGAGATAGGGTGAGAAGCTCGGTCATCCGGGAGGATCTCAGAGTAGAGCCGCTGCTCCTCCACATTGAGAGGAGCCAGATGAGGTGCCTGTGGCATCTGATTCGAATGCCTCCCGGACGCCTCCCTGGTGAGGTGTTCCGGGCATGTCCCACCGGGAAAAGACCCCGTGGATGACCCAAGACACGCCGGAGAGACTATGTCTCTCTGCTGGCCTGGGAACGTCATGGGATCCCGCCAGAAGAGATGGATGAAGTGGCTGGGGAGAGGGAAGTCTGGGCATCCCTGGTAAAGCTACTGCCCCCGTGACCTGACCTCAGATAAGCGGTAGAAAATGGATGGATGGATGGATGGATTGTCAATTGAAAATGGAAAGAAAAAAATGATAGATGAATTGAGGCGCTTGGTGGAGGTCTTGAATGAAAGAGCGCACGCTTTGTTGTGTTGCAGCTCTGCATGGTGTCACTGAGCCTCTTCCGGACTCTTGTGTCGTTCAACTGTGAGGACATCATGTTACAGCTTGTCCTCAGGTACGTGACGGCCATCACTGATGACATCATCGGTGATACGTCATCAACAATGAAATCATCTGCCGCTGGCCTCCAGGTACCTGCTCCCGTGCAGCCACGTCATGCTTAGTCAGCGACGCGCCATCCGGGAGGCCGACATGTACGGGAAATGCGCTGACAAGTTCCTGTCCCTCATCCCAGAGTGTTGCCATATCACGACGGCGCCCCCTGCTGTGCGGGATGAGGATGCCATGTTCAGAGGCAAAGGTGAGTGCCCTGGGGCCAGTGTTCCCACGGATCCTTAAAAAGTCTTAAAAGGCATTGAATCTATGAATCTAAAAATAAGGCCTTAATTGGCATCAAAATGTCTTAAATCAATATGTGAAAAGTCTTAAGAAAATGTTAACACATCTTAAGTAGGATTTTATGATTATAAATAGTAGACCTGTCACGATAATTACTATATCGACTTATCGTTCGATAAATAAAATGGACATGATAGTTTTTCCGTACTCAATAAATTGTTGTTGTTGTGGTGAGCCGGCGTGCGGCTCACACAGTGAGCTGACGGAGTTTGACGGCTGTGTCATTAGCCGCTAGTGGGTTCATGTAACGCCGGCGGCCGTTCTTGCCTCCGTCCAATACTCCACATTCCACAGCCTTGCTCCATAAGCAGCATGTAGAGTAACACAACAGAGGCAATTAAAGGAAAGTTAACTGTTTGTTTTTGCGAGCTCACAGGCGTAACGAGTTGAGCTAAACAGCTCGCTCCACCACAGCGATGTAGTTTAAAACATCAGCACTTCGCTCCGCGTTCTTTTCTGTTTTAGTCCCCAATTATCATAATTTCTTGTGTATAATGCAAATTTTTTTCCCGAAAAAAATCTTCAAAAGTCAATAGTGCGCATAATACATAGGTATAGTAAAAGTTAGAAAATTTCTTCAGTGAAATCAGGTATATGAGTAGATATTTGTTTTAGAAAAAACATCAATTAGTTTTAAGTCTTGTGATCTATTAGCTTACATCATATTTATGTTCACATTTAAAATTTTATAATTAATCTATTTCTTTATTGAGTAAGTGTTAAAGCTGTGATGCACCCTAGTATATAGTTTTTACACCGTACCATTATTATTACTAGAAAACTTACTATTTCTTTAGTTGTGTGTGTGTGTGTGTGTGTGTATATATATGTGTGTGTGTGTGTGTGTATATGTGTGTATATATATATATATATATATATATATGTATATATATATATATATATGTATATATATATGTATATATATATATATGTATATATATATATATATGTATATATATATGTATATATATATATATGTATATATATATATATATATATATATATATATATACGAGTCCACATTTCAAATTTGTATAAATTTTCAAATTTGCTGAAGCTGTACATCAAGCAAGAATAGGAAAGAATTCCACCTACAAAGCTTGAACAATTGGTGTCCTCAGTTCCCAAAAGTTTATTGAATGTTGTTAAAAGAAAAGGTGATGTAACATAGAGGTAAACATGACCGTGTCCCAGCTTTTTTTGCAGTCATGGGTGCACATTAAACATAGGAAGAAGGGTTTTCCTGATTTTTGGAGTCAATTTTGGGGGTGCGCATTTTACGCGAGAGCCTATTCTACATGAGAAACTATAGTAACACAAACACGGGAACATTCACTGTTTATTAAGCATAACCCCAGTGGCACACGTTACTTAACCAGTAGATGACAACAGCGAAAGTCAACGTATATTTGATTTACAGTGGAAGGGCTCATTTTCAGTGGACCAACCTCACAGTAGATGGGTTTACATGGAGACTTTTTTTCTTCATTCCGTTTGAAATCACTTTGATTGAAGATCTAGTCAACTGTTTACATGTGACATGATATACAGTATTCTGATCGGGTGGTTACATGATGTGCACTACATTTAATTGTAACAGCCATGTGACATGCGCAGGTCTTCGTAAACGTCACATCATTTATCAAGCTGGTAGTCCATTGTCTATTCAGCACAGTTGTTGGGATTGTTTTTATACCTTTAAGAAAACGCTTGAGAAAAACAACTTATAAGTAGTTAAAAACAAGATCTCCGTTGGATACGAGCTCCGTCCATAGCCGCCATATTTACGGCGTGCGTAAAAGATGACGTCACAGCGCGTTTACGTCGAGAGGAAGCATGCGCAGAGAGAGCTTTTCTCTGAATGGCGAATAAAAACAGTTTGGCAAAAGGAATATTCCAACCCTGTGAAACCGAATGAAATTCCATTCGGATTCGGCCTGTTTATTCCGATTGAGGTTTTTTATATCGAGTGTTTTCATTTGGTTTGCACTTCTAAACCGATTATAATTGGAATAGAAGGCTCCATCTCAACCAGGCTAGTCTTGCAGCTCTTTATTCTTAATTTCAGACCCAGGGGGTTGCATATTACAGAGTAAAGAAAAATTATTGAAAAACAAGAACGGAAATTATAATCATAACAAAAAAAATAACAACAACAACAATACTGATTTCAAAGCAATAGAATAAAATAAAAATAATAAGGGCGGGCCTTATTTTTTATGATTTGAGGCATTAAAAAAACTATTGTTTATCTTTATCTTTGGGAAAATATATCATCTTAAAAACATTATTGTGACAGGTCTAGTAAATAATATCAAATCTCAAAATAAAAAAATTATTTACCAAATGACTTGCGCTCTAACATCGCGCGATCATGATAGCGGAACTAGGGAAGCAAAAATGATTTGGTTTCAGTCGTGATGTGAAGAGCAAATGCACATCGTTTATGTAGCAACTTTGTTAGCATGGCAAACTAAATTTAATGTAAATTGGCTCTCCAACGAAGACTTTTCTTCATGGCTGAAAGCCATACCAGGCAATGTCTACGAGGCACGGTGTATTTTGTGCAAGATATGTTTCAAACTCTGCACGATGGGAGTTAAGGCAGTGGAGTCACACTTGCATAGCGCCAAACGCAAAGCCTCAAAATCGAGCTGCCAACAAACGGCAGGTATTTCACAGTTCTGTTTTTCTGATGCTTGACTAGGAGACAATATATTAAATTAATGAAGCATAATAGTTACCGGCCTATTGTGTTTTGACTGAGGATCTTTGATGTTTACATTCTTTTATTTACAGTTTTCCATTTTTTTCTACTTCTGGAAAGTGTTGTTTTCCAAAATGAAACTTTTCACTTCAAAATAAACATTTGGATGAAATTGTCCCTCACCCTACGCAATTGATGTGTTTTTTCCATTTGTGTTTATTGTGAAGTTAGTGTTTAATTTCAAATGGTATTAAAGTATTTAAAAAAAAAAAAAAAAAAAAGTCTTAAATTGAACTTTCCTTAAGCTTTAGGAACCTTGGGGGTGGAAAATTAACGTTGCATTTCTTCACAGTTTCCTGTACATTTCCATGGAAATTTAAGTTGGGGGACTTTGGAAACGTTCCAAATTGGTAAATTTCAATAGGATGCAAAATGGGTAGCTCTCCTTGCCGCCATGCGAGGGGATTACAGTACCTCCTTCATAAGCAGCGGTGTACCCGTTCGTCAAAGTCCTCAAATTTTGGCTCGCAACACAAAACAGGAAAAGGACCACGTCTCGCTGCTCGGAACTCGAAAAACTCGTAAGTTGGAGCCTTCATAAGTCAGGGATCCACTGTATTTACATATTTTTGTCAGGATTGTGCTAAAACGGTGGTTCTAAAACTATTTACACCAAGTACCACTTAAAAAAAAAAATTATCTTGCTCTTCAAGTGCCATCATAATGGCCGACGGTAAAATACAGTCAAAAAATACAGAGGCTGAGGTTTTAACAGTCCTAAAAACACGTTTACGGTACTTAAGTTAAATACAACTGAACTATACTTTAAAAAATGACTGCACTTGGAAGTAAAAAAAAAAAAGAAAAAAAAAGCAGTTTATGAAAAGTAAAATATGTATAGCATAATGGATTTAAAAAGTTTAAATAAGCTGTTGCATGGCTACAAGCTTCATTCAAATGTTTGATTGAATTTCATGTTTTTAAAATATACATATAAATTGGATTAATTGATTCTTTGGCATACCACTAGAGAGAACCCTTGTACCACGAGTGGTACTCATACCGCACTTTGAGAGTGCTTTAATATGTTTTCCACAACTATATCAAAGTTCCCAATTAAGAGCAAACTTTAAATTGTGTAAAGTACTGTTTTAGTCCCATTTGTTCCCATGAAAAGTTTCCAACTTTGAAAATTCCCAGAATTTTGCAACCCCACACCTTGTCCCATGATGTTTGCTTCTTCCTGTCCGCAGTGCCCCACAATGCCGATGCAGAGTCCCTGGCGCCACCTAGACCGAGCACGCCGTCCCGATTGGCGTTTTTCATCCGCCAGCAGAGCGGCAGCACCGCCTTGGGGGGTCCCTCTACCGTCGCCGGCTCGGAGTCGCTGCAGTCCACTGCCCCTGACAGCCCTATGCACAAACTGCAGCCTGAAATTCTGGCATGGGATTCAGGGTACCTGGACTACCTGAAGGATGCTCGACGAGGCATTGAGCTTTGCTCCTGGGCGTGTCGGGACTGGTCGGCGCCCTACGATGGCGAGAACCCCTCTGCAAGCACTGTGCCACCGCTCCCACGCCCTCCTGCATACATCCCCTCCATGGCTGTGTACCCAGACCACTTCTCCTTCCAGCCAGGAGGAGGGGGCAGCGGCCAGCAGAGAGCCACAATGGCGGGGGTGGCGCGTTCCGAGTGGAGCACCTCAGATCACGACAGTGGTGAGTGGGATGTCACCATCGGGCAAAACAACTGCATCAGCCTCACGCCGCGCTCCAAGAAGCGGAGCCTTCAATGCGAAGAACTCCTTCCAAAACCCGTTTCTTCACACCTTCGCCCTGTCCCTTTACCGACATCCTTGCTGGTGTCCCACAACCCTACCTCTGCGTCCTATGTGGCGTTGTACAACGGTACGGCGGAGCCAAGCAAGGTGTGCCCGGGTCGGGACAGAGAGCTAGAGGCCAAGAAAGTAAAGCGAGACTTGGACCATGAGGGGTTTTTGGACGAGAATGCCAATCAAAATGGATGCCCAACCAGTGACGCCGGTGACACCCTGCTGCCGGCCGATGCCAATGACGCCTCTACCCAGCACCACGGGCCCACAGTGGAGAGCCTCATCCAGGAGCTTCTTGAACAATCTCCTGATGAGACGCGGCCCCCTGACGACGGTGAGGGCATCAGCATCGAGGCCTTCACGCGGGAGCTTAGGGAGCTGGAGGACCGTGTGACCCCACCCGCTGGCACCACAGAAAAGTCTCTGGGTGACCGGCACCAGGAGAACGAGGACCCAGAGGATAAAATGTCAGCTGATGCTAAGGGGGAAGGTTCTGGAACGGCTCTCTGCAGTCCCGCCAGACCTCTCGCTCAGGACTCGTGTCAGCCGTACACGGGTAAGGACCTCAAGGGGGGCCATGCTGCTTCTTGATTTCCTGGCTCATATTGAGGCAGAGGTGGATGCGAGTGTTTTTATGTGCTACCCTTTTTCATTAGTCTTTTTCGGTTTCTGGCATATATTTCAAAGCATTCTTTCCTTCGTATGTCTGAATCAGGTGAATTGTCCAGGCACTGCAGAGCAAAACCGCTGTCTCCGTATTTTTGGAAAAATCTGGAAAGATAAGTGATGTTATGATCATAAGTTATGGTAATTTGAACACTTTAACTTTACTAACGTCGGCTTTATATTTTTCTGAGAAATGGACGGGTTTGATTACAACAGAAACAATATTTAACTGTTGGACAATTTTGTGGATTTTCAGACACACTTGCAGTCGGAAATGAAATCTGTCATTTGCTACTCTTCTTAAACATTTTCCGGTACATCGCCACCCCTTTGCCACTGTGTAATAATTGAAGTTCAAGTTAAAAATGACACCCAGCTAAAAGAATAAAGTTTTTTTTATAGTTTAAGGTCGAGGCCAAATTCTCTATGCAAGTCAACCTCTGAAAAGTGACTGGTTTGTGGGATGCGTGCAGGTCCGCTGATGGCGGTGCTGCTGGCCAAGCTGGAGAACATGCTGCAGAATTCGCTGTATGTCAATATCCTGCTGACAGGCATGGTGGCACAGCTGGCGTGCTATCCTCAGCCTCTGCTGCGCTCTTTCCTGCTCAACACCAACATGGTCTTCCAGCCCAGCATCAAGTCTCTCATCCAGGTAAGCCTCCCAACCCCTTGCCCACTTCCCCGGCCTCCAATCGGACTTACGTCACTCATTTTAGAACTTGGGACTTGGTTGGCTCAATGTTAAAAGTCCCTTGTCATCACTCTTTTTCAATTTAATTTGTTTGAATAATCTTTGATGTCTTTTTATTGGGTTTGCATGATAATTCTGGTTGGAAATACCAAAAATGTATTTTCAAGCTATTCTAGTCGGTCGTCCTTTGGTGCCTAGTGCAGCCTCGAGTAAGTCTGTATGAGTTTGATCGTGGGAGGTATTTATACACATGGAACGCACATTCAGATAACGTCGATAGGTATAGATATGTTTTTTACAATAATACGTAACTATATTCCATCCATCCATTTTCTTCCGCTTACCCGAGGTCAGGTCGCGGGGGCAGTAGCTTGAGCAGGGAAGCCCAGACTTTCCTCTCCCCAGCCACTTCATCCAGCTCTTCCGGGGGGATCCCGAGGGGTTCCCAAGGCAGCCGGGAGACATATAGTGGGGCAAAAAAGTATTTAGTCAGCCACCAATTGTGCAAGTTCTCCCACTTAAAAAGAGGAGAGAGGCCTGTAATTTTCATCATAGGTATACCTCACCTATGAGAGACAAAATGAGAGAAGAAAAATCTAGAAAATCCCATTGTCTGATTTTTAAAGAATCTATTATCAAATTATGGTGGAAAATAAGTATTTGATCAATAACACAAGTTCATCTCAATATATATATTGTAATATGTGTATTATATATTACTTACTGGCGTGAATGTATATACCCTTTGTTGGCAGTGACAGAGATCAAACATTTTCACACACTGTTGCTGGTAATTTGGCCCATTCCTCCATGCAGATCTCCTCTAGAGCAGTGATGTTTTGGGGCTGTCGCTGGACAACACAGACTTTCAACTCCCTCCAAAGATTTTCTATGGAGTTGAGATCTGGAGATTGGCCTAACCCTAACGGAGATTATTGCTTGATGAAGGCAACAGAACAACATCATCTGCAAAAAAGCAGAGATGCAATACTGAGGCCACCAAACCGGACCCCCTGTACGCCTCGGCTGCGCCTAGAAATTCTGTTCATAAAAGTTATGAACAGAATCGGTGACAAAGGGCAGCCTTGACGGAGTCCAACCCTCACCGGGAACAAGTCCGACTTACTGCCGGATATCTGGACCAAACTCTGACTCCGGTTGTACAGGGACCGAACAGCCCGTATCAGGGGGTTTGGTACCCCATACTCCCGAAGCACCCCCTGCAGGACTCCTCAAGGGACACGGTCGAACGCCTTCTCCAAGTCCACAAAACACATGTAGACTGGTTGGGCGAACTCCCATGCACCCTCGAGGACCCTGCCGAGGCTGTAGAGCTGGTCCACTGTTCCACAGCCAGGACGAAAACTACAAGGCTCCTCCTGGATCTGAGATTCGACTTCTCGATGTATCCTCCTCTCCAGCACTCCTGAATAGATATTACCAGGGAGGCTGAGGAGTTTGATCCCTCTGTAGTTGGAACTCACCCTCCGGAGTCTGGGAACTCCACCCCAGTCTGCCAATCCAGAGGCACTGTCCCCGATGTCCACGCTATGTTGCAGAGGCGTGTTAAGCAGGACAGCCCCACAACATCCAGAGCCTTTAGGAACTCCAGGCGAATCTCATCCACCCCCGGGCCTTGCCACCGAGGAGCTTTTTAACCACCTTGGTGACCTCAACCCCAAAGATAGGAGAGCCCGCCTCAGAGAACCCAGACTCTGCTTCCTCATAGGAAGGCGTGTCGGTGGAATTGAGGGGCTTCGAAGTATTCTCCCCACCGACTCACAAGGTCAGCAGCGCCCCATCCCCACTATACACAGTGTTGATGGTGCGCTGCTTCCCCCTCCTGACATGCCGGATGGTGGACCAGAATTTCCTCGAAGCCGTCCGGAAGTCTTTCTCCATGGCCTCACCGAACTCCTCCCATACCTGAGTTTTTGCTTCAGCGACTACGAAAGCTGCTTTCCAGCTGGTACCCATCAGCTGCCTCGGGAGTCCCACAGGCCAAAAAGGCCCGATAGGACTCCTCCTTCAGCTTGACGGCATCCCTCACCATTGGTGTCCACCAACGGGTTTGGGGATTGCCGCCACGACAGGCACCAACCACCTTACGGCCACAGCTCCGGTCGGCCGCCTCAGCAATGGAGGCGCGGAACATGGTCCACTCGGACTCGATGTCCCCCAGTCCATGAGCAAAGTTCTGTCGGAGGTGGGAGTTGAAACTCCTTCTGACAGGGGATTCTGCCAGATGTTCCCAGCAGACCCTCACAATATGTTTGGGCCACGTCGGACCGGCATCTTCCCCCACCATCGGACCCAACTCACCACCAGGTGTTGATCAGTTGACAGCTCCGCTCCTCTCTTCACCCGAGTGTCCAAGACGTGCGGCCGCAGGTCCGATGACACAACCACAAAGTCGATCATCGAACTGCGACCGAGGGTGTCCTGGTGCCAAGTGCACGTGTCGACACCCTTATTCTTGAACATGGTGTTCGTTATGGACAATCCATGATGAGCACAGAAGTCCAAAAACAGAACACAGCTCGTGTTCTGATCGGGGGTGGGGGGGGCGTTCCTCCCAATCACTCCCTTCCAGGTCTCACTGTCATTGCCCACGTGAGCATTGAAGCCCCCCAGCAGAACGATGGAGTCCCCAGCGGGAGCGCTCTCCAGCACCCCCTCCAAGGACTCCAAAAAGGGTGGGTACTCTGAACTGCTGTTTAGTGCATAGGCACAAACAACAGTCAGGACCCGTCCCCCCCACCCGAAGGCGGAGGGAGGCTACCCTCTTGTCCACCAGGGTGAACCCCAACGTACAGGCGCCGAGCTGGGGGGCAATAAGTATACCCACACCTGCTCGGCGCCTCTCACCGTGGGCAACTCCAGAGTGGAAGAGAGTCCAACCCCTCTCAAGAGGACTGGTACCAGAGCCCAAGCTGTGTGTTGAGGCGAGTCCGACTATATCTAGTCGGAACTTCTCGACCTCACACACCAGCTCGGGCTCCTTCCCTGCCAGAGATGTGACATTCCACGTCCCTAGAGCCAGTTTCTGTAGCCGGGGATCGGATCGCCAAGGTCCCTGCCTTGGGTTGAGGCCCGGCCACCAGGCGCTCACCTTCGAGCCCCACCTCCAGGCCTGGCTTCAGAAGGGGGCCCAGGTGACCCGCGTCCGGGCTAAGGAAAACTGAGTCCATCATTTGTCATCCTCATAAGGGATCTTTGAACCGTGCTTTGTCTGGTCCCTCACCTAGGACCTGTTTGTCATGGGTGACCCTGCCAGGGGCATAAAGCCCCAGACAACTTAGCTCCTAGGATCGGGGATTGGGACACACAAATCCCTCCACCACGATAAGGCCAAACAGTAGCGGGAAAAACTTGTACTTCAGGTAACATGTATCTCAATACATCGCTGTATTTGACATAGTCGCACGTCTGTCTCCAGGTCCTGGGTTCTGTCAAGAATCGCATCGAAGCCTTCGCTGCCTCCCACGAAGACTTCCCCGCTATGCTGAGGAAAGCCCAGCAATACCTGGTGGCGCGCGGAAAGGTGGACTGGAGTGAGCCACCCGGCGCAGTACCCCCTCTGCGGCGCTCGGATTCGCTAGGTGAGCATGGCGAGGCTGAGTTTAAAATGGGCTCCGATGGTGACTTCCTGTTGCGCTGACTCGTGATCTCCTCTCGTCCCAGTCAAGAGTCGCAAGTCCTCCCTAAGCGACCTGATCCTCCGCCACACCAACAGCCCCACTCGGACCCGGAGCGCCGCCCAAATGGCCCTGGCCCACGTGCGGGTGGGCGGCCAGACACTGCACAGTGCTCTGTTCCGTGGTGGCGGAACGTCCAATCTGGAGAAGCAGGCGGAGGCACTGCGTGTGAAGAATGCTGTCTACTGCGCTGTCATCTTTTGCGAGTTCCTCAAGGAGCTTGCCGCCCTTGCCCAGGAGCATGCAGTCACGCTGCCCTTCTCTCGCACTGACAGCGAGGAGTAGACACCTGAAGGTCAGACACCAAGGGGTAGATGCCATGGAGAAGACACCAAGGACGAGATAGACATTGAAGGGTAGACTCCGCAGGGTGGATGCCAAGAAATAGTAGTCCTTCAAGGGGTACACGGCCAGATGTGACACCAGGCAGTGGACGAGGAGGAGTAGACATCTAGGAAAAGACGCAAATGGGTAGACGATAAGGGGTAAACCTCGACGATGCAGAGCGGTAGACTCCGAAGAACAGATGTCTAGAATTTGAAGGGTAGACACCGAGATTGCCAAGAGGTAGACGCCAAGGAGTAGACACCGAGGAGTAGACGCTAAAGATGTTGAGGAGTAGACACCTAAGGGTAGATGTCGATTTTTAGACGTCGAGGGGCATATGGTGAGTAGTCCCCATAAGAGTGAATGCCGCGGAATAAATGATACAGAGGGGCAGACCAAACAACGCGATGGTCTTTTACCAAAAGCATTCTGGGACATGGACACGTGTAAATGATATTGTGCATATGATGTATCATATCGACTTTTTTGGCCAATGGACTGCGGGATGCCTGAAAAGTAAAAGTGCACTTTGTTGGTGCTGGTCCATGTATTTTCATTGGAAAGAGTGATCCATTACCTTATTATTATTATTATGCAAAACACTATGTTTTCTCCACCCTCAACGCATTATATTTTGAAAGGCTGTGGCCAGGAAACGGGATGTTGTGTGCCAAGCACCTCTTTTTATGTTGTTGTTAACTGATTTATCGGGCTCATCTCATTTTTCTAATTACAACTTCCTCACTCCTCTGTTTATATGCTAGCGGCTCCCACCAGAAATTCCATTGAGGAGATTGACTGAGGAGCGAGGCTGGAGGAGGTAGGATTGTTTGGGGGAAATAAGACGATTGTTTCTCAATGACATCATTTCATGGGGAACGTCGATTAAAGATGACGCCACGTCATTGAGGCGTTTCAAATGAACGTCTGTGGCTGAATTATTACTATTACCACAAATGTCCACTTTATGCTTTGTTTCAAGTGGGATTAAAGTAAAACATAAACAACACTGTTATTCACAACTTTGCAGATGCAAAGACGATCGTGAATCCCAAGCCCGCCTGTAACCCCCCTCCCACGCAGCACATATTGGTGTGACTCGTAAATAAGTGCTGATATCTTGCTTATGTATAACGTTAAATGAAAAAAATGTTGACCTAACAGAATGATTTCATTTTCTTAATGTGCCTAAATGACAGCCTAATTACTATACAAACCTTAGAATTGGTGCTTGGTCAGGCGTAGTAACCATCGGCCAGTTTAATTAAGTCAGTTTGGTGTCAAATACTGCCCCAAATAGAAGAGAGAGAAAAATATGAATATTCCAGATAAAATAATAAAGGTATGACAAAACAGAAGATTAAGTATTTAATTTGATGTCCCGCTACGTTTACGATCCAGCTGCTACATGCCCATTTTCATAGTCACCATCGAGGAGCTAGAAGACTTCCGCATAGGAAACATCAGAGGTCCCTTGATTTAAGCTAGCCCGTGGAACCTGCTTGATGCTCGATCCCCGCACCTCAATGCGTGTTGAACACAGTTGAGAAGCTCCTTAATTTGGCGGCCATTGTGACAACTTCTTGTGGGTCGCTTTCGATGTTTTGAGGAGCGAGGAGCTTGGAACGTTGACATTAAGAGACTTGAGATGAGCCCAACGTGTTCACTGACATCTTTACCTTTTACAAATCTGCCCGAGTTTGTAACAGTCCAGGACTAGTTGGACTCAGTTTAAACCAGAAAGGCAGTTGGACGCAGCACTTAAGACCGGTTAGAGCAGGGGTCTCAAACTCAAGTTATCTGGGGGCTGCCAGAGCAGAGTTGCCAATGTGCCGAAACAGTTTAAAAATCTTGTGGCTATCGACGATTGTGTGCCGATAACCACAACCTCACGTGTGTTTATGTGGCTAAACCATCATCCACATTTACAATGGGATTTTTCGGCAGGAAGTTTATCTTCAGTATTATTCACTAAATCCAAGAAATTAATTATTCTATAGTATGACCAACACAACATTGGATATAGCCAACAACTCTTTCCTGGAGGCCAGGCCTAAATGTTACGATGAATTGATATGAAAAACAAATCTTTATTTTACTATTTAATTTTAAAAAGAAAAACATTCCATCACAGTAGAATATTGACTTATTGCTTTAACTTAATGACTTGTAAAAATGTAATACTGTATGATGATGCACTTGTCAGTAGCAGTAGCACTGCTGTCAGTGTCAGCCGACTATAGAGAAAAAGTGGAGTGACCCTTTTCATCACCGATGTGTTTATGAAATCGGTTAAAATGGTAAACTATATTAAATGTTAATGAATGTTCTTAACAAAGTAAAAGTGTTGGTATGATTCACTTATTTGACAGTCAAGAAGGATCTTAAAGACTATATAGAATTTTCTCAAATTCAAACTTTTTAGTTGAAGATAATATTCTAAATCTCTGGTGGTAAATATTAGTAGGGTAACGTTAGCTGTCCGATAATTGCAACAGATTTCAAAAGCAGGACAAAGTGGGCTGAATTACATGGGTAGGCGTAACTATGTTTGACTTGGGCCCCCAAATGACTTTCTAGTTATGTCCCGGTTGAGCCAGCGCCACCGTTCGGCATGACAACCATCGTAGATAAGTGGGTTGTGCATTGATGAAGAAGGCAGCTAGCTAGCTGCGAGATCTAATGTGAACTGCAGGACACATTGACCATCGACACTTAAAAAGTATATCGCGATAATAAGTTTATATGCATGGTTGAATTTGGCGCCAAGCAGCATCTGGTCTTCCCTCATACCCCACTCCCCGCGGGGCATTGCAACTCTTGTCAGAATGAAATATGTACTTTGAATCGTTTTCATTCGAATGCAAAAATTATAATAAGGCATTCCTTTTTTTCAAGCGAACTTGCGGATGAAGCCAAATTCCTGATAATTTTTTCGTAGCATAATATGGTATTTCAGAGTGCAATCACAAAGTGCAACTCAGTGGAAGCAAATACATTAGGCTGCAAGCACTGACTTTTTATTTGAAAATCCCCGTCAGTATAGTGAATTGTCAAGGACAGGTACGGCTCCATTGTTATGCTTGACTAGGTCAGTCGTTGTTGCAAACTGCAAAGAATGCGACAGTTGTGATTTATTATTTTAATTATTCTCTATTTACTCCCGGTGTTTTTCACTGCGGTCAGGCCAACCTCTGGTCCAAGTCAAGCCGGATGCCACAATGACTATTAAAGGTCTCATATTTTGGCTATTTCAACCTCCATAGAGTGACTCCATAACATGGACTTAGTATAAAAGTGTCAATTTCATTTAAACAAAACAACAACTTTGGTTTTGGCATACAAGTGTCCAGAAAAGGCCCCTCTGACAGCTACATGTTTGACGCAGTTTTGAATCCGCTTTGTCCATATATGGCTAAGACTGCCCCCTTTCCTCGGATTGTTTACCTCCGTGTAGAAGACGCACTTGTGCGAGCACACGTGTCTGTTGTTGACAATGCTGGCTCGGGAGTGGAGAGGTAGGTGGAGATCTTCACTAGTGACGTAGATAAGCTTCACGTGACCGGCGAATTGCCCCGCGCGGCCCCTCTGCGTAGCTTGACGCGCGCACGGCAAAAATAGTTGCTGCGCGTCGAACGCCGCGGAGATCATCTCTCATGATTGGTCCGTTTTAGTCACATGCTGTGATGACTTACTCAGCGTGCCCCTTCGTTCTACATACCATCTCCGCCGCCGCCACCTTCTCGATCGATTTTGCAGCATAATTAAACGTGTCATCTCAGTCCATTTGTTCTAGCAGACATTGTTCCACGGATCTCCATTGTTGTTGCTTTGTTCCTTATTACTGAAAGGAAAGTAAAAACAGCTACCGCAAATGGCAAAACAAAAAATGCAGAGGAAACTCCACCCTGTGGTGTCCTATCCAATACCAGCTGTAGCGACACCCCCGACTTAGAGGTGAACTGCAGTAGATTTTCACAACTGCGCGCATGGGTTGCGCTCGAGTATAAAGGCAAACTAAACCCAGGACAGCCACAGTGATGTCAGCGCGGTCGCCATCCGCGCAAGTATAAAGAAGCCATTAAGCTTGCATTCGCCCCCTGGTGGTTGGCTGAGTACTGGTTGAGAAAGTGCTTCATATGCGGCAGAGCCCGCATTTCAAATGCAAAAATCGCCGATGATCAGGCTAATTTAATGGGAGCAAACAAAATCGTGATAATGATTAAAATTCGATTAATTGTACAGCCCTACATCTGCTGTTAAATTTCGTAAGCACCGCAACTTTCTTTGCCTATACGACACGTTAGGGTGGCCTTGTACTCAACAAGAAAGTATTCCGTCTCCCGCTATTTCTGAAATTGGCTGTGCTCGTTGCTAACCTTATTCTTCACTGCAGGTTTTGAGAAAGGCATGACTAGAACTGAGTGACAGGATATACTGTATTTTCCTTCCAGTTGGTGTCATGTTTCAACTAATTGACTAACGCTGCTAATTCACTTAAGCTCAGGGCAGCAAATCCAGAAAAATAGGCGGGGGCTGCACTAACATTTAAGATTAATGTCAAGTCAGGGGCCACAAAATATCATACCCGCGAGTTTGAGACTCCTGAGTTAGAACCAGTCACAGACAGTTTTGTACTACTTGGGGCCAGTAAGTAATGCTTAGGTACAGTTAAGACCAGTTTTGAGTGGTTACAGCCGACAAGGAGCAGTTAGTATCAGTTAGGGCCAGCTGGAACAAGTAAGGAGATGCAGCAGAAGTAGTGAAGACCAGTTTGGACCGATCTCAGCCAGTAAGGAGCAGTCAGCAGCAGTTAAGACTAGTTACACCCAGGTTTGGTCCATTTCGGATCTGTTGGAGCCAGTTTGGACCGGTTACAGCCAGTTTGGACCATTGATGAGCCGTCAGCATCAGTTTGGGCCAGTATGGAGCAGTGGGGGCACATTTTTAGGTTATTTAGCATCCCTTGGTTTCCTCTTGCTAGCGTTTGCTGCTAATTGCCATCTGAGGTGCTTTCAACACACAACAGTCTTTGGTCTTTAGTGCAATTTCATGGGGTTTTCCACCAAGCACTTGGCAGAAAAGGGAAAAATAGGTTTTAAGACTATATAGTTAGAATTTTTGCCAATGGGATTTGTCTTCCTCGATTCAGTTTGTTTTTCAAATGGAGGCCATTACATCGTCACTTCTAATGTTAGAAACCCAAGTTTAAAAAAACAAAAACAAAAAAACAAAAAGAAGAGAGAGAAAAGATGATTGTAGTTTGGACATTGCTGTAAAAAAAAAGAAAAAAAAAAGTGTGTGCCAGGCTGAAGCATAAAGTGAGAAAAAAGTGCCGCGTCTCCTTACTTGCCAAGTCGTTTGTGGCGGCTGTCCAGTGGCTCTTCCTGCTGGACGTTCTTTACTGTATTTTTATTTTGATTTACTTGTTCTTCTGGTGCCATGTTTGACTCTTCACCCGATCAAATGTTTCTTCCAGTTTCCTCCCATGTCAACTATGCAAAAACCTGGAGTTGGTCGGCACACACACAAACCGAATGTGTAAATACTGTAAGAAAACAACAGCAACAAAACAAACAATATCGGGTGCAGAGGATGAATGTCCAACAAAAAGAAATGTTAAAAATATTTTTCTATATGATGATGTGTGTGTGTGAGAGGTGGAAAACAAGCTGTCACAAGAACACTAAAGGGAATGTTTTTATTAATTTATAAAGTCATTGTCAGCAACAGCTCATTTTGTGTCTGGTTTCTTTGTGTGTCAGATATGTCATTGGGTGCTAACGTATACACTTGCAAGCAAAAAGTATGGGAACCCTTTAGAATGAGCTAAATAGTTCATAAAATGTGATCCAATCCTACAGTACAGTACATTTGTTAAGTACAGTTCAGTTGTATTCAATTATTATTTTTTCCTTCAATACATTTGGATTAAATCTTTTAAAACTCTTGTTTTCCAACATTTGTTTAGGTTCAATTTCAATTCAGGTGGTAAAGCTGAATACGCATACCTGCAAAAACACAATTGTGTCATCCAACAAGTAAGAACACTAGTTGCAGGAGACGGGCGCAACAGCAAGTATGTCCACAAGGTGAAGTCTTCATGCACAATTGAACTAAATTTGAAGGGCAACAAGGGAGTAGCTTGTTTTGGGGTGGAATCAAACCTGATGCCGTGCGCTCACGGCCAAAAGAAGGTGATGGAGGAGAGATGTTGAGGGAAAAAAAAGGCGCTTGCTTGTGCAACATGTCCATAAAAGTGCACATTTTTTTAAAAGGAAAAAAATGCCTGCTTCTCTAAGGAGTTTGGTGTTCTTCCTCGCAAACACTTTTTGAAATTGAGCTTTCTGCTTGAGTGGCTCGCGTCTTTGAAAACTAATTAAACGACACGTGCATGGACATTTATTTCTTGTTTGCTCAGAGTGGCATTCAGTATTTTTACATTTTTTTTTTATAACATTTTTTTAAATTGCCAAATTGAATCCCTGGAGATTCACAAAAATTTCACAAATTGCTTGTTCAGGCAGACAAATAAATCAGTCATTCATTTTTGGTACCTCTTATCATAACTAGGTTCGCGGGTGTGCTGAAGCCTATATAGGTTTCTTTGGATGAGAGGCGGGGTACACCCTGAACTGGTCGCCAGCCAATCGCAGGGCACATATAAATAAACAACCATTTGCACTCACTTTCACACCTACGGGCAATTTAAAGTCTTCAATTAACCTACCATGCATGTTTTTTGTGAGGAAACCGGAGTAACCGGAGAAAACCCACGCAGGCACAGGGAGAACACGCAAACTCCACACAGGTGAGGCCGGATCTGAACCCGGGTCCTCGGAACTGTGAGGCAGATGTGTTAACCAGTCATCCACCGTGCTGTCCAAATAAATATTAAAAGAAAACACTATAGTGTGTGGACATTACCTTTTAAATTATATTTTTGTCCATATTCTTTATTTTCTTATTTTATTTATTTCAGTTGAGCCGGCACGGTGAACAACTGGCTCGCACATCTGCCTCACAGTTCTAAGGACCGGGGTTCAAATCCTGACGCCGCCTGTGTGGAGTTTGCCTTCTCCGGGCACTCCGGTTTCCTCCCACATCCCAAAAACATGCGTGGTAGGTTGATTGAAGACTAAATTGCCCGTTTGTGTGAATATGAGTGCGAATGGTTGTTTGTTTCTATGTACTCTGTGATTGGCTGGCGACCGGTTCAGAGTGTACCCTGCCTCCCCCCGAAGATAGCTGGGATAGGCTCCAGCAACCCACGACCCTAGTGAGGATAAGGGGTAAAGAAAATGGATGGATGGATGGAATTTCAGTTGATATTTTTTTATTTAATGAGCTTAGAGTAGGGACTTTTGTATTTTTTTTAAAAACAAATTTTATCCCTACCCTGAGCCGTCACCTTTTCGTGATGGAGGAGTTTGTGTGTCGGCATGATGCTTGGAGCTAAGTTGTCTTGGGCTTTACGCACCATACGCTTACTTTTACTAGAGTATTTATATTAAGAAGAAATAGTGTTTACTCCGCTACAATTATCTACTTCACTACTTACATAGATCAATAACTGCGTGCAAGATCTATTTTTAGAATTTTGTTTTCGACTTCGTCATCGGGTGCCTGTGCGCTAATCCAACGTTACCACTGTGATGTTCGCCTCAAGTTCACCAAGCAAACGACACAAAAAAGTCATATGTCCGCACACAAAGTCTTTTATTGGGCTTCTCGAGCCAATCAGAGTGACTCGTGACAGCCACGCGCTACTCGTGTTTGCATTACAAACTACGAAAAACAACAGCTTAACATGCAGCAGTCTTGTCACTGCCCAAACTTGGACATTTCAGCCCACTTCACACTTGAGAAAACACCTTCCGGTAAATAGCAGATGTTTTTGCTGTTGCTTTGGCTGTGCATATGGCAACATTAGCACTATTTTATGGTCACAACTGTAAAACGTGCTGTTTCTGGGGTGCGTTCTGTGCTCTCTCTCTCTCTCGCTCACTCACTCACACTCTCAATCAATTAGCCCGGTCAACAAACAGCTTCTTCATTCAAGCCAATTTAGTGGATAAAGCAAATAATGTTTCTGTAAGGCCATATGCATGTGTTGTTGGTTTTGGGCACTTCAAAATTGAAATGGTTGCGGGTGTGTGTGGGCTCCCATTGAACATGAGTTTGAATGTGATCTGTTACTTCTGAACACAGCCACATACCAGTAATAAGAGGGAGTGCATCCTTGTGCAACCATTTATTTTTATTTTATTTATTTAACCAGGTAAAAGACCAGTTAAAACAGAACTCTTTCGCAACGGTGACCTGGCCAAGAAGGCAACAAGTTAAACGTCAAGTCCAAGTCAATCACATACAAGTCGATTTCAGTTGTTTACTTTCACCTCCCCTCTCAAAAAGATACAATAAATCAATTGACTTGTAGAAATTCTAGGTCACATTAATGGTGAAAAAAAGTTTTTAAATGATTTATCTTGGTCAAAATTAGATATATATACTTTTTATATCCACTGCAGCCTTGTTCCTGTTTTTGTAATCTGCCTGGTGAGCCTACAGTATTGTGCTGTTTAATAAGTGGAAACAATATAGTATAGGACCATTTCTTGGAGCGGAATTTGCCTTAATTTGTTATTTTAGAACTATTTTATTTGAGTGTAATATTTGGCTACATTTTAATATGATTATAATGAACACACAGTTCTGAGGACCGTGGTTCAAATCCCGGCCCCGCCTGTGTGGCGTTTGCATGTTCTCCCTGTGCCTGTGTGAGTTTGCTCTGTGTACTCCGGTTTCCTCCCACATCCCAAAAACATGCGTGGTAGGTTGATTTAAGACTCTAAATTGCCCGTCTGTGTGAATGTGGGTGTGAATGGTTGTTTGTTTTTATGTGCCCTGCAATTGGCTGGTGACCAGTTCAGGGTGTGCCCCGCCCAAGTATAGCTGGGATAGGCTCCGGCACCCCTGCGACCCTAGTGAGAATAAAGCGGTACAGAAAATGGATGGATGAAGGTGATTCCGCCCCGCCCCCAAAAAAATTCTCTTTAAAAAAAAAAATAAATAAATAAATAAATTACAGATTTGTGCTGCCCCCTTGAGGCCGCAGTGCCCTTACTTATTGCTGACCCCACCTCATGGGTGGGCCGACCCTTCTTGCGGAACGTCTCGGGTGAAGAGAGGGGCGAAGCTGTAAACCGATCACCACCTGGTGGTGAGTTGGCTCCAATGGTGGGGGACGATGCTGGTCCAAACTGGCAGACCTAAACTTGTATTGTGAGCGTCTGTAGGGAACACCTGGCAGAATCCTCTGTCAGAAGGAGCTTCAACTCCCACCTTCAACAGAACTTCGCCCACATCCCGAGGGAGGCGGGGGACATTGAGTCCAAGTGCACACCTCCATTGTTGAGGAGTTGTAGCCGTAAGGTCAACAGCAGTAAGGGATGCCGTCAAGCTGAAGGAGGAGTCCTATCGCGGGGACATCGGGGACAGTGCCTCTGGAATGGCTTTTTAAGAAGGGGGACTGGTGGGTGTGTTCCAATAATAGGGGGATCACACTCCTCAGCCTTTCTGGTAAGGTCTATTCAGGGGTTCTGGAGTGGAGGGTCAGTCAGGAAGTCGAATCTCAGATTCAGGAGGAGCAGTGTGGTTTTCGTCTTGGCCGTGGAACAGTGGACCAGCGCTAACACCCTCGGCAGGGTCCTGGAGGGTGCATGGGAGTTCGCCCCACCAATGCGTTTTGTGGACTTGGAGAAGGCGTTCGACCGTGTCCCTCGGGGAGTCCTGTGGGGCGTGCTCCAGGCGTATGGGGTACCGGACTCCCTGATACGGGCACTTCGGTCGCTGTACGACCGGTGTCAGAGTTTGGTCCGCATTGGATTTGTTTCCAGTGAGAGTTGGACTCGACCAAGGCTGCCCTTTCTCACCGATTATGTTCATTACCTTTTTGAGCAGAATTTGTAGGCTCAGCCAAGGCATTGGTATGGTTTGGTGACATCAGTATTACGTCCCTGCTTTTTGCAGTTGATGTGGTTCTAATGACTTCATGAGTCGTCTTCTTCAACTCGCACTGAAATGGTTCGCAGCCGAGTGTCAAGCGGCTGGGGTGAAAATTAGCACCTCCAAATTTGAGGTCATGGTCTTCAGTTGGAAAAGGGTGGCGTGCCCTCTCTGGGTTGGGGAAGACAGCCTGCCCCAAGTGGAGGAGTTCAAGTATCTCAGGGTCTTGTTCACGAGTGAGGGAAGAATGGAGATAGACAGGAGGATCAGTGCAGCGTCTGCAGTAAGGTGGACTCTGTATAAATCTGTCGTGGTGAAGAAGGAGCTGAGCCAAAAGGCAAAGCTCTCAATTTACTGATCGATCTACGTTCCTACACTCACCTAAGGTCATGAGCTGTGGGTTCTGACCGAAAGAATAAGAGCGCGGATACAAGCGGTGGAAATGAGTTTCCTCTGCAGGGTGTCTGGGGTCTCCTGAGAGAGGGTGAGAAGCTTGGTCATCCGAGAGAGGCTCAGCGTTGAGCCGCTGCTCCTACGCATCCAGAGAAGCCAGATGAGGTGGCTTGGGCAGCTGGTTAGGATGCCCTCTGGACACCTTCCTGGTGAGGTGCCCCGGGCACGTGATGTCCCGGGGACGACCCTGACACGCTGGAGAGACTATGTCTCTCGGCTGGCCGGGTAACACCTCAGGATCCCCCCCCCAGAAGAGCTGGTCCAAGTGGCTGGGGAGATTGAAGTCTGGGCTTCCCTGCTTAAGCTCCTGCCCCCTCGACCTAACCTCAGATAGTAAAGAAGAAAATGGATGGATGGATCGTTTTTCTATCGATTTTATTTATGTTTTTATGTATAACAAAGACACAAGCTTTTCCTTTTTAGCCCAGAATTTGGTCTTCTTTTAATATATCTTTAGTTTGGTCAGTTTTATTTTATTTTTAAAATTTTATTACTATTTAGTCATTATTTTTACTGTAATTGAATTTAAAAAAACTCTATTTAGTGGTTGGGCTTAGTAAAACGATGCCCCATGCGAGACCAGTGGGTGGCGGGTGCCACCGGGGCCGTTGTCTTGTAAAGACAATGAGATAAATGTAATTGGATAAATGTTTTTGACTCATACTGAGTATATATTTGAATAAAAATGGATATTGAAAATAGGATCATACACTAAAACCAAGCGATGGCTCTCAACTCGAAAAATACCTGGAGCACTTTGAAGCCAAAAAGTACAACTGTACTTGCAGTCTGGTTGTTTTAGTCAGGATGGTGCTAAAATATCTTTTCTCAGTTCCCTTTCCTGCCTTATTCCCATTCTTTCCTATAAATTTCCATGGGAAATTTGCACCCTTGCAACCCTAGTAGATCCTGAGTTTGAAGACTTTGCTGATCCTGGAGGTGGCGCTGGAGTACACCAGGAAGTGCCCTCGCTTTGTGCTAAAGTGTTCCCAGTCTCTGCAGCCCAATGTGGGGAGTCTGTGGACCGCAACAAAGCCCTCCGCGCCCTGCCACCTGAAAGACCCGACCACACCGGGAAGACTGTCAAGATCGTCAAGAATGCCAAGATTTTCAAGAACGTCAACACTGTCAAGATCGTCAACATCATCAAGACCGTCAAGACTGCACAAGGTGGACACCACACTGTTCACTAAAATAGGTATTCAAGTCTGGGTTAGAGTTTCAAATTAGGGTTTCAAACCATGGTTAGGGTCATTAAATTAGGGTTCAGGGAAGTAAACTAGGGTTTCAAGATAGAGTTAGGGTTTTAAATTGGGGTATGAATCCAGGATTCAGGTTTGAAATTAGGGTGTTAAAAAAAAGGGTAGGGTTTAAAATGAGGGTATCAAGCCAGGATTAGGATGTCCAGCCTGGGGTCAGGTTTAGGCCTAACCCTTAGATTGGGGTTTGCAGACAAGGTTACGGTTTTAAATGGTTTTCAGGGCCGCCACTGACCTGTACACCACACTCTTTAGCGAGTATGAGCTCCCGTCATGAGAATTGGCTACCACCAACAATTTCTCCTCACCCAACGTGAAGAACTCCCAGTCCAGGGCACTGAACAACAACAAAAAGACAGGAAGCGCCACTTTATACTGTTTTTACACTTTACACTTTTTTCCTAAATATTTGGTTCAGTCATTATCATTCAATTAATTAGGAATCCTAAAATTATTATTATTTTTTTAATATTCAAATAATTAAAAAAAAAAAAATACAACAATATTATTTAAATAAAGAATTTTAAATGTTTTTGTTTTCAAACGATTGGTTAATTATTTATAATGGAATTAATTATGAATACTATAATAAAACATAATTTTATCTTTATAAGAAACTGTTTTGCAAATGAGAACAACATTAGTCAAATAAGCAATTTAAACAATTTTTTCAAATAACTGGTTAAAACACTGGTCAACAACAATTGTCTAAGATATTTTTGCTGATTTATGCCACTTGATGTGCTGAATCCAAATATCACATTGGTTTTGCATCAGGTCAACCTTTTGAACTACGTCCGCGTTTTTGTTTATATGTATAGGTATTTTCGCTTTAGAGGTTCAAATAAACGGAGGTTCATGGTCTCAATTTTGAACAATGATGATGTAACATTTAATTTACAGGTATTTTTATCAGTCTACTATTCAGTTTACAGTAAGCAAGGTTAGTAACATTTGATTACTAAACTGTGAACAACTTAAAAAAATAAATAAAATAAAAACCTGACCTGAACAAGAGAAACAAAAGTCCTCCACGTAGTCCAGACGCTCGCTATGAAACTCGCTAACAAAAGTCTAAAATCAGTTGAAAAAAAACAGATAACTTACAAAAAAATGTAACAGTGTAATTATTTTATTATTAAGCATAGTTCACCATAAAATACAAACGTACAAGCATTAAAAAGTAAATTCATGTTTTTTTTAAGATCAATAATTTCATTTGACAAATGAGCATAATTTATTTCATTTGACAAATGAGCATGAAATATAATTTCCTTATAAAAAAAATACATAAAATACAGAAATAGTAGTTGAAGGTTTTGAAAAATGTATTGATTTAATTTAAATCAATAGTAAAATGTGCATGGCGTATATGAGCTACGAGACCAGGGTTGTTAGAGTTTGAGAGGCAGGTGTGTGGTGACTCCCATTTAACGCAAGTTTGACTGTGATTGGTTTATCATGAGCTCAGCCACACCCCCTGTTATAAGAGGGTGTGCATCCTTGCGCAATCACATTATTTCAGTATCCCCTTCGAAAAGATTTTTTTAAATTGAGTTTTAAAGGTTGTAGGTCAAGGCGGCACGGTGATGGACGACTGCTTAGAGCGTCTGCCTCACAGTTCTGAGGACCGGGGTTCAAATCCCGGCCCCGCCTGTGTGGAGTTTGCATGTTCTCCACGTGCCTGCGTGGGTTTTCTCTGGGTTCCTCCCACATCCCAAAAACATGCGTGGTAGGTTGATTGAAGACTCTAGATTGCCCTTAGGTGTGAATCTGAGTGCGAATGGTTGTTTGTTTGTATGTGCCCTGCGATTGTCTGGCAACCAGTTCAGGGTGTACACCGCCTCCTGCCCGATGATAGCTGGGATAGGCCCAAGCACGCCCGCGACCCTAGTGAGGAGAAGCGAATCAGAAAATTTATTTGTATTGCTTGATTTATTTTACCTGTTTGTACGGTGACCTTGCATGACTTGAAAGGTGCCTATAAATAAAATTATTATTATTATTAATTAATTGAAGTACATGCGGGCTCCCCCTCCTCTGACCCCCCCCCCGCCCCCCCCCCCCCCCCCCCCCCACCTACATCTCACACACACACACACACACCTGTGGGTAAGGATGTCCTGGAAGCGTTCAAAGGTCCAAGTGAGGGTGCTGAGCTCGTAGATGGTCGAGTTGATGCTGTAGCGACTTGAGCCTAGCCACAACGACAAATTCTGACTGTTGGCCACCGCCAAGAAGAAGCGTCCGCCCAGCTCGAATGGCTCCCAATCTGTCGCGCCCAGCGTCTGCCGAGAAAACAGACTAGATCTGACCAAGGTCCGACCAGGCACCACCAGGTCCAAAGTTTTGGAAAGGTTTGGATTTGTAATGTGCATTACCATGGGAATCCAGAACACCAATCATGATGTTTTATAAGGTTTGGAACTCTAACCGAAATGTTATGGAAGGTCAATAACTCTAACTGGAATGTTTTGGAAGGTTCAGAACACTGACCAGCCAATTCTAGAAGGTCCGGTACACTAAACGGGATGTTCAGCAGAGTCCGGAACACTAACTGTAATGTTCTAGAAGGTCTGGAACACTAACAAAAATGTTCTGGAAGGTCTGGAACACGAACCGGAATGTTCTGGAAGGGCCAGAACACTAACCAAAATGATCCAGAAGGTCCGGAACACTAACGAGAATATTTCGGAATGTTCGGAACACTAACCAGTATGTTCTGTAAGGTCCAGCACCCTCACCAAGATATTCTGGACGGGCCAAAACACTAACAGTGATGTTTTTGAAGGTCTGAAACAATGATCAGATTGTCTGTACAGTCTGGAACACTAACCAGAATGTTATGGAAGGTTCGGAACACTAACCTGAATGCTCTGGAATGTCCGTAACACAAACCGGTAAGTCGTAAAAGTTTCAGTGCACTAAATGGGATGTTCAGGAGGGTCCAGCTAACTGGGATGCTCTGTAAGGTCCCGGAATACTGACTGGGATGTTCTTGAAGCTCCTGAACATTAACCTGAATTTTCTGGAAGGTCTGGAACACTTACTAGAATGTTTTGGAAGGTTTGGGACACTAACTGGAATGTTTCAGAACACTAACCGGGTAGTTCTAGAAGGTCCGGTACACTAAATGGGATTTTTAGGAGGGTCCAGAACGCTAACCAGGATGTTCTAGAAGTTCAATACTATCCAAAATGTTCTGGAAGGTCTGTATGACATACTGGAATGTTTTGGAAGGTCCGGAAACATCCGTCCATCCAGATGTAAATGGTCGAGCCGATGTTGGTGGTCCGGCCATCAAAGGTGTTGGCTACCACCAGGAAGTGGTACGGTCCCATGGTGAAGAACTCCCAGTCGTACGCACCCGATGTGGACAGGGTCTGGTTCACCTCAAACAGCTGCAGTGAATAAATAAAATTATGGTTTCAAACTCAAGGTTACAGTCATTAAATAAATATTTCAGGCCAGGGTTAGGGTTTCAAATTCGCGTATCAAAGTTTCAAATAAGGTTTTTACGAGTCCGGTTAATTTTTTTAGCTGTGTATCAAGCCAGATTTAAGCAAAAAAAAAAAAAAAAAAAAAAGCAGCAGAGGGCAGAGAGCACCTACCTTGGACTTTGGGTTCCACCTGTAGATGACGCTGTTGATGTTGTGATTGGATGCTGAACACACCAATGACATGTTTTCATTTTGCATTCAATATTTTGCCATTGAGTGCTTCTGTTGCTGTCGCCTACCTTGTCTGTGATTGGCTACCACCAGGAAGCTGTGGTTGTGCATGTTGAACGCTTCCCAGTCCAGGGCAGCATACGTCTCCAGGCTTTGATAGTGCACGAAACGCAGCCGGTGACCGTTCCACCGGTAAATAACAGACAGCTCTCGGTCCGCCTCCCTGGAATTGGCCACGACCAGGAAACTCTGACAACCAATCAAAGGCGGGGGCCTCCAGTCACATGACTTCACCCTAGTCAGATTTAAGCCACCAATTCTTGCGACTAAAACTTGGGAAAGACTCTGCCTGCCTTTGACTTGGTATTCAAAACAAAACTAAAAGTGTTCTATCCATATATGCGTGATATCATCAGCAGCCAATCAGAGCCCAAGAGAGTGAAATCCCACGAGACTGCCTAAATGTCGATTATTTCTTATACATAAACTTTTATTTACAGGGATATGACTGTCAAATGCTGTCTATATACTGTGTAAATATCTTGATGGCAGTGCAGGTAGGTGCCATGTAAATGGAACTGCGACATAGTGGGTTGACTGTATTTAGTTGTAAATGAAGGGTAAAAAATTGCAGCTCACCTGACCGTCGATGGTGAAATGTTTCCAAGCGCGAGCCTCGCGAGTGCTGATGTTCTGGTAAAGTCTGAAAGAGCCCTTGGTCCACCTGTAGATCCCTGAGCCAGGCCCAGAGTCCCTGTCGGACACCAGCAGAAAACAGTCAGCCACGTAGTGTGCGGCATGGCCAGAAAAGCCTTGTCACCTGTTGGCGGCAGCCAGGAAGAGGCCTACGGACGGGATGGAGAAGACTTCCACATCAAAGGTTTCTGAGGCTGTGTACAAGTCCTGGAAGTCCTCCACGTAGTCCAGACGCTCGCTACCTGCAAACACACCTGCTATATTCAATTCAATTTTATTGAAAAACATTTAATAATCTGAAACACTATGCACCGACTAAGGGAATTTACCATAGATCTGCCAGTAATTTAAAATCTTCAAACAACTGTGACTTTATCCCATAGAGCAGCAATACAGCCAAACAGATCATGCAGCAATACTCACAGGCATTCATAGTCTCTCTATTAAACAATATTATTGATTCCCAACACAAGCCCATGTCAGAACACTCACCGCCCTGAAGAGTTTTCCACGTGACTCCGTCACACACCGACATCCTCTTCCGAGAAATGTTGAACCACAGCTGACCGTCTTTTGAACGGGAACACTGAGGGCGACTCCCCGACGTCACCCTGGCCTCCGCCTCTGGACGGAAACACATTGACATTATCCATCTCTCTATCCGTCTGTCTGTCTGGCTGTCCATTCATCATAGAGACACTGAAGAATCTGGGACTAAACAGCAACCTTCTGTGGTCCCAAGTGGGTGACAGTATGTTCAACACTGCCTTTCCTCAATACCAGTGCCCCTCAGCGACTTGTAAACGCTCCCCGTCTACTCTGCTTTGGTGGGTGGATGACGACACACTGCTCTCGAGGGAGGTGGAGAGCCTCACAATTCACTCATAGGGGCCAGCAAAACTCCCCGACTTCTTATACCTCAGGCCTTCTTGGATTTGACGACACTTTCATCTTGTTCGTGGCCAAGAATGATGATTTGAGATAGTGTTTTGAATCATGAGTGTGATCACACCTTCACACCTACACCTGTGTGGTGCCACAGTGCACATGCCACCAAGGTTGATATCACCCTCAATGATACCATGAGGATAATTGCCAGATGCCTGCGTCCCACTTCCACTGGCCTACTACCAGTACTGTCAGGCATTCCCCCTGCCAGCCTGAAAGAGAAAATGGTATCTACCAGCTTACTCAACAAACTGTACCGAATGAAGAACATTCTCTAAAACAGCTGATCATTGAGGCACATTATCTGAGGTCTCGGAAACTGAAATCCTGTCATCTATTTTCTCACTATGCTGCAGGCCTTCATGACTCTGATTACACCATCTTAGGAGCCTGGAGTACAATTTTTGAAAAAAATTGCAAGACCAGATCAGTTCACGGTACTCCCTAACACCAAGGCCCCACCTGGTTCAGAATTGCCCTGGAAAGACTCAATAATTTTTGCAGTGGTGTGGGCTGTTTCAACAACAACATGTACTGCTTGGGGTCTTATCGAATCACCATCTTGTGTCTGCGGACCAGAACTCCAAACTACACAACATCTAATTCATCACTGCTCTATCCATCGACCTCGTGATGGCAACGTGGATCTCGCAGCACTCGACGAATACACACTCCAATGGCTGCAGCGCCTGGATGTAACAATGGGACCTTTGCTGTTTCATACACAAGAAAAAGAAGCGTAGTCACAGACTAGATTAAACTAATGTGTCCAGGCACCACTGCATTGCCAATAGTGCAGTCTTTCTACAGCCAGCAGAGAAGCTTCTACTTGCAAAATTAAAATGTAATTCTTCTTCTCTGTGGTCAGCTGAGGTTCTCGCCACTTCTTGAGATCAAAATTGCATCATTTATTTGCTCCAATGAAGTACAGTAAGCCATTACACACCTCTTTAGGAAACTAATAATATGACATGAAATTGCTCCCTTGTCCCAAAATTTATAAATGATGTCATCTTGTAGAAACTGTAATCCAGTACAGGTAAATAGCCAGGAATACAAAAATGCAGTTTTCGTGGGATTCAAAATGGTCGAAAGTGGCACCAATAGAACCAAATGTACAATTTGATGTAAACAGTAAATTATTAATATGGTATATTGAAAGAGCTGAATTTGGAAATGATTAAATCTGAGAAATATCCCCACCCTTGTGAACTTTCATTATATTTTCATTAACACAGCTCAAATGGTTTTGGGGAAAAAAGGTGAGCGAGGTGGATAAAGTAAGCGAGGTGGACACAAAAGGCCAGCCAGCACAGAGCCCACATGCTTAATGTCATGATCGGTGTTTTTGTTGATTAGATTATATTTAGTTTTGTTTCATGTTATGTCTTGTTTTCTTTTGTCCAATGTTCATTGCTAGTCTTGCTCGTTAGGTTTTCGTTTTCACCTGCTATGGTCAGCCCAGTCCCTTGTGTCAACCAATCAGCTCCCTCCAGCCAGGTGTGTCTTGGCCATGGAAAAAGACCTTCGGACGGCTTCGATGAAATTCTGGTCCACCATCCGGCGTCTCAGGAGGGGAAAGCAGTGCACCACCAACACTGTGTATAGTGGGGATGGGGCGCCGCTGACCTCGACCTGGGACGTTGTGAGTCGGTGGGGAGAATACTTTGAAGACCTCCTCAACTCCACCGACACGCCTTTCCATGAGGAAGCAGAGTCTGGGTTCTCTGAGGCAGGCTGTCCTATCTCTGGGGTTGAGGTCACCGACGTGATTAAAAAGCTCCTTGGTGGCAAGGCCCCGGTGCTCGATGAGATTCACCCGGAATTCCTAAAGGCTCTGGATGTTGTGGGGCTGTCCTGGTTGACACGCATCTGCAACATCGCGTGGACATCGGGGACAGTGCCTCTGGATTGGCAGACTGGGGTGGTGGTCCCCCTTTTTAAGAAGGGGGACCGGAGGCTGTGTTCCAACTACAGGGGGATCACACTCCTCAGCCTCCCTGGTAAGGTCTATTCAGGGGTGCTGGAGAGGAGGGTCCGTCGGGAAGTCGAATCTCAGATTCAGGAGGAGCAGTGTGGTTTTCGTCCTGGCCATGGAACAGTGGACCAGCTCTACACCCTGGGCAGGGTCCTCGAGGGTGCATGGGAGTTCACCCAACCAGTGTTTTGTGGACTTGGAGAAGGCGTTCAACCGTGTCCCTCGGGGAGTCCTATGGGTGGTGCTTCGGGAGTATGAGGTACCGAACCCCCTGATAAGGGCTGTTCGGTCCCTGTACGACCGGTGTCAAAGCTAGGTCCGCATTGCCGGCAGTAAGTCGGACTCGTTTCCAGTGAGGGTTGGACTCAGCCAAGGCTGCCCTTTGTCACCGATTCTGTTCATAACTTTTATGGACAGAATTTCTAGGCGTAGCCGAGGCGTAGAGGGGGTCCGGTTTGGTGGCCTCTGAATTGCATCTCTGCTTTTTGAAGATTATGTGGTTCTGTTCGCTTCATCAAGCCGTGATCTCCAATTCTCACTGGAGCGGTTCGCAGCGGCTGGGATGAGAATTAGCACCTCCAAATCTGAGACCATGGTCCTCAGTCGGAAAAGGGTGGTCTCTCCGAGTCGGGGATGAGATCCTGCCCCAAGTGGAGGAGTTCAAGTATCTTGGGGTCTTGTTCACAAGTGAGGGAAGAATGGAACGGGAGATCGACAGGCGGATCGGTGCAGCATCTGCAGTGATGCGGACTTTGTATCGGTCCGTTGTGGTAAAGAAGGAGCTAAGCCGAAAGGCGAAGCTCTCGATTTACCGGTCGATCTACGTTCCTATCCTCACCTATGGTCACGAGCTGTGGGTCGTGACCGAAAGAACGAGACCCCGATTACAAGCGGCCAAAATGAGTTTCCTCCGCAGGGTGTCCGGGCTCTCCCTTAGACATAGGGTGAGTAGCTCGGTCATTTGGGAGGGGCTCAGAGTAGAGCTGCTGCTCCTCCACATCGAGAGGAGCCAGATGAGGTTGCTGGGGCATCTGTTTAGGATGCCTCCCTGGCACCTCCCACCAGGAGGAGACCCCGGGGACAACCCAGGACACGCTGGAGAGACTATGTCTCTCGGCTGGCCTGGGAACGCTCAGAAGAGCTGGATGAAGTGGCTGGGGAGATGGGAGTCTGGGCGTACCTGCTAAAGCTACTGCCCCCGCGACCCGACCTCGGACAAGCGGTAGAAAATAGATGGATGGATAATTTAGTATCTGCTTCCAAATGCCTTTTTTTTTTTTTTTTTTTTTTTGCTTTTTTGTTTTTTGAAAAGCTTTTTTTTTTTTTTTTTTTTTTTGAACATATACTGCATTCCTTCCTGCTTCCCTGCGCTTGGATACACGTTACGCTTTTAACACCACAAAAACTTTCAATTGTAACAGTTAAACACCCACCGTAGGTGTAAAGTGGACTGAGACTTCCAGGGCTGAGGGGGACGGACACGAGGACCTGCGGTACGAGCAGATGGGCCAATTGAGGCTCCGAGCTGGGACACAGTCTGGTAGTGGCATCCGAACCAGGAACAAGGACCAGTTGACGTAATAAACCCTGAAATCAGAGGCTCATGAAATTCCATCGCTGTTGCTTTGGTCTGGAAATTCAGAACCAACCGAGACTCACGGAAAAACGGTGGGTTGTCCTCTTCCGGGTGCCGATGTAGAACCTGGACCCTCTGGTGCTCAAGGCGGCCGGAAAGGAGCGCACCTGTGTTCTGGGACAGCGCATGTTCATTAAAAAGATGCCAGTCCTGTTCACTGGTCTCTCCAAATCCAGTCCAGTTCGCTCACACACTGTATCTTTCAGATGTGTGTGTATTATGAAGGGATTCTTAGGCTTTTTGACCTCGGGGCCCAACTTTTCCTTTACAAAGTTGTTGTGACTTTTAAGGTGTCCCATTAGGGGTTGCCAGAGTCAATTGCCCCTTTTTTTTTTTTTTTTTTTTTTAAACAAACATAGAAACAAACAACCATTCGCACTCACAGTCATGCCTACGGGCAATTTATAGTCTCCAATTAATGCATGTTTTTGGGACGTGGGAGGAAACGGGAGTGCCTGGATAAAACCCACGCAGGCACGCGGAGAACATGCAAACACCACACAGGCAGGGCCGGGGATTGAACCCAGGTCCTCAGAACTGTGAGGCTGACGCTCTAACCAGTCGTGCCGCCTACATTAAATCAAAATCACTTAAAATATAACAATGGAAAATCTTCTGAAATGAGCGGGAAAAGTGGACTCGCGGTGGCACTTGCACTGACAAGTTTGGATTCCAGAAAAGGAGCAGTCGTACACCTGAAGACTCACAGCTCAAGCTTCAGTCCACAATCGACAGTCAGCGCGGCATCCACTCCGCTGACTGCCAGCACCATCGTGTGCCAGTGGTTATCGTCCAAGCTGAACTCCTTGAAGCTCAGCCGGAGCCGCCCCCCCGTGCCTGGAGGATTGACCAACAAATGGACGCGGTTGTGTGACACACGCAAGCCCAGCAACAGCGAGTCCGCCTCGTTATCCACCACAGACAAGATGTATTCGTGTTTCTGGAAGCACAGGGAAGGTTCAGTGGGGTCAGGAACCAGGGCCAGGAGAGACTCAAACAGAACTAGTTTTATTTATTTATTTTTTTGTGCATAAAAAAAGTTAATTATTTCATTTGTCGTTGCACTTTGTTGTTATTTTGCATTACAAATGATTTTTGGACAAAAAGGAATGACATGTTTACAGTGAATGCAAAGTATACCAGTTTATTTTTGTTACTATTAGTAGGCCCAGATCAGGAATTGTCAAAGTGTAGTCAGAGTACCGCTAGTCATACGCGGGCTGCCTCTAGATGTACACAAAAGAATTACTGAATGAAATGTTGAAACTGAGCATAATGTTACAGTGGCTTAAACTTTTTCATATACACTATACACTGGAAGCTCGATAAAACGGACCCCGGTATAACAGATATTGGATAAAACGGACCGTCGGGGCTGAACAATGTCTCCAAAAATAGTCTGTTAGTTCCAGAATTTGCCACTGTTGTTTACTGGTGCTGTGGCTGTACTGGGCGTTTTAGGCCATGAAAAAAAATCTACAAAACAATAATTTTGTACTGTACAGTAAAATGGGTGCATATGGCCTCAAATAAAAAAAGTGCTTCAATGTAATGGAAAATTGGCTGTATCAGACGACCCCCGCCCCTGTTAGTCCACTATATCGAGGTTCCACTGTATTGCCAAAAGTATTTGCTCACCTGCCTTGACTCACAAATGAATTTAAGTGACATCCCATTCCTAATCCATAGGGTTCAATATGAGGTCGGGTCACCCTTTACAGCTATAACAGCTTCAACACTTTTGGGAAGGTTGTCAACAAGGTTTAGGAGTGTGTTTATGGGAATTTTTGACCATTCTTCCAGACACGCATTTGTGAGGTCCCACATTGATGTTGGATGAAGAGGCCTGGGTCTCAGTCTCCATTCTAATTCATCCCAACGGTGTTCTATCGGGTTGAGGTCAGGACTCTGTGCAGGCCAATCAAGTTCATCCACACCAGACGCTGTCATCCATGTCTTTATGGACCTTGCTTTGTGCACTGGTGCACAGTCATGTTGGAAGAGGAAGGGGCCAGCTCCAAACTGTTCCCACAAAGTTGGGAGCATGGAATTGTCCATAGGTATTCTGAAGCATTCAGAGTTCCTTTCACTCGAACTAAGGAGCCTGAGAAACAACCCCGCATCATAATCAACCCTCCACCAAACCTTACACTTGGCACAATGCAGTCAGATAAGAAGAAGAAGAAGAATCTTTTATTGTCATGAACATGCATGCATGCACACGAAATTTGTTCTCTGCATTTAACCCATCACGGTGAACACATACACGTTAGTATATATAGTAAAATGCCTCATTGACTCTAAAACACTCAGGCTATCTCTGCTTTTTATCACAGCAGACAAAGAGGAGTCTCAATACTAGTTCATAAAAAACTACTTTTTACAATGAATAGTACAGTAGCGGATCCAGAAGGCCGATACATAATTATACAGGCTATAATATTGAACAAACTATACACAATTTTCAATGTATACGCTCCTAATAAAGATGACCCAGCCAAATATATTATAGCAGTATATGGATGACTCTAGACTTGATGACATATGGAGGTTAAAAAACATACAAAAAAAGAATACACATTTTTCTCGTCGATTCACCACTCTTTCTCAATAATATATTTTTCTTCTCGCAAAGAATTCTGCAGCTCAAAGAATTACCTCAAAAATAGATCCAATCAGTCACTAATGGTGTAGTGGTACACTCGCCTGACTTTGGTGCAGGCAGTGTGGGTTCAGTTCCCGCTCAGTGACGGTGTGAAGGTGAGTGCGAATGGTTGTCCGTGTCTACATGTGCCCTGCGACGAACTGGCGACCAGTTCAGGTTGTAGTCCGCCTTTCGCCTGAAGTCAGTTGGGAACGGCTCCAGCGCCCCGCGACCCTGAACAGGTTAAGCGGTATTGAAAAGGGATGGATGGATGTATACATCCAATCATCATCAGTGACCACACACCAATTTGTCTCTCCCTAAAAATTTTGTCAAATCTGGGACCTCCACCAACACAACACCACAACATATGAGAAAGAATGGGATGATTTTTTGAGATTCAATGACTCCCTAACCATATCACCATCTCTGCTGTGGGAAACCGGGAAATCTGTAATGAGAGGTCGAATCATATCATACTCTTCATACAAGAAATAACAAGAACTAAAATTAGAAAATGAAATTGAGGAAAAAAGTTAAACATCTTAGAATAATATGCAATTAATCCGACAGGTACGCTTGGAAACCCACCTCAAAATGACGTGCTGTGGCCCAGTGGGTTAAGATCATCGCCCACCACTGTGGGGGACCTAGGTTCAAGACCCTAACCGGACCAACCGCCAACATCCCCCGGACTCACGGTTGTGGTGTCCTTGAGCGAGACACTGATACCCCGAACTGCTCCCTGTGCAGCTTCAGCTGCCCCCCGCTCCAGTGTGTTCCACTAACAAGTGTGTGTGTTCACTGTGATGGGTAAAATACAGAGAACAAATTTTGTGTGCTTGCGTGCATGTTCATGACAATAAAGGTGATGATGATGATTCTTCAAAAGACAAAACATCAATTAGACGTCATCTTATCAAAAGGAACAGAATTTCTACAACAACAGTTAAGATACAGTAACTTTGAGTACAATAATAAATCAGGCTAATTTCTTGCGAACCAACTTCATCGAAGAAATCAAGAAAAATTATTAATTACAGTTACAGCCATCCAAGATTCAAACGGCAGCTGTACAGTCATCTTATGCGCATCTTTGAGCAACCCAGACCAAAAAGAAGTTGAAACTTTTGTGAAAGATCTAAACATTCCTCAAATAAATTCAGAAATTAAAGACAGTCTTGATGCTCCTTTAACCATCACATAATTACATAATGCATAAAAAAAATGCAATCTGGAAGAGTGCCTGGCCCAGACGGAATTTCTGTCAAATTCATTAAACATTTCTGGCCAATACTTGTGCCTCTATTTTGCAGAACAGTCATGGACATAAATGATAAAGGTCAAATGAGTAGCCATATGAACACAGCTTCAAGTAATTACTATTAAAGTCAGGCAAAGACCCCTCTCTCCCGGCTAATTATTAATCACTGATTAATGTAGATATCAAGATTATCTCGAAAGCCCTTGCAGGAAGACTTGAAGAAGTACTCCCATCGATAATCCACTATGACCAGACAGGTTTCATTAAAGGTAGAAGTTCCACAAATCATGTCAGACATCGTTAATAAGCATGTCACAGCATAAAAATCTAAACGTAATCATCATGTCACCTGACGCAGAGAAGCTTTCGATAAAGTTAACTGGTCTTTCCTGTTTGCAGTGCTTTGCAAATTTGGCTTTGGAGACTCATTTATACATTGGATAGCAACTTTATACAACTGGCCAAAAGCGACATTCAAAACGAATAGGATCACATCACAAAGTTTTACTCTACAAAGAGGAACCAGACAAGGGTGTCAAGTTACACCAATGCTATATGCAATATTCATCGAACCCCTTGCTCCCACTATACGTCAGAGTGCTAATATTAAAGGTATCTTGCTAGTGACGGAACACAAAATCAATTTGTATGTTGATGATATTCTTCTTTATTTACAGGAACCAAGGTCATTTTATTCAGGCAATCTTCAATCTCATTAAAACATTTTCACAAATATCAGATTATTCTATCAACTGGGCAAAATCAACAATACTCCCAATGGCAGCAAACTCATGGAGTCCTGCAAATCAAATCCCAGATTACCCCATTCCTATAGAAAACATTAAGTATTTAGGCATTAATATTTCGGGAAAAACTCCCAGAGTTAACCAATATAAATTACACCACACCACTTATGGAAAAAATCTCAGCTGACTTAATACGCTGGAATAACTTGCCTATATCACTACTGGAAAGAATAGCCACAACAAAAATGAAAACCTTATCTCAAATAAACTATTCATTCTCAATGATCCCATTTAAGACCACTTTTAAATAGTTCTAAACATTAGATTCTGCCGTAATAAAATTTTATTAAAAAAAATAAGAAAAAGTAAACAGGAGGGAGGCCTAAATGCTCCCAACTTTAAACACTATTATTTAGCTAACCAATTACAATACCCAAATTCGGGGGGTGGCATTGGGTCCCTGTGGCCTCCTTCGGGTGGCCGGTTTTTGGGGCGCCTCGGTGGGGCCGGTGGACCACCATGGATCCCTCGGTGTGGGACGTGTCATCTTCACCGGGCACCACCGTCACTCCTAGGCCTGACCCCGCCTCTCGAATAGGTGGGTGGGGTCCTCAGCCCCCGCGGTGCAGGCACAGCAAGTATAGGACACTTCTGACGGTCACTGTGCATGTGAAACGGTGTTAATTCACTTTCAATTCCAAATTCCAAGATGGCGCCTACCAGTGTGGTTGCCTCGGTTACGCGCTCTCTAGTATTGTTTTTGTGTTTTTCGTTCGTCTTTGGAGACATTACACGACTCACTTACACAAGGGGAGACTTGCTAAACATCAAGGAGGCTACTCCGGACTTTCTTTCACCAACTTTCGCAAATCCGCTCAGTTTTTTCCCCCAAGTTACTCACCGGAGCGGCGTCCGCCGTCTTCGGCGCATGGAGGCGGAGGCGGCGCCACAGAGGGAAGCGAGCCGGCATCCAGGTGAAACTCCGTGCCCGTCGATCCACCTCGCGAATTTACGCTCCCTACCCAACAAAATGGACGAGCTTCATCTCCTGATAAAGACCAGTAAAGACTTCGGACGTTCCGCCGCCATGTGCTTTACGGAGACCTGGCTTTGCGACGCTGTACCCGATGGCGCCGTCATGCTTCCCAGCTTCCATATTCACCGAGCAGACCGCGACATAGAATCATTGGGGAAAACAAAAGGCGGCGGGATATGCTTCTATATCAACGAAAAATGGTGTACGGACGTCACGGAGCTCAGCACACACTGCAGCCCGCATTTGGAGTCGCTGTTTTTGAACTGTAAGCCATTCTACTCGCCGCGTGAGTTCGCATCCTTCATTCTGGCTGGCGCCGATATTCCGCCTCAAGCTAACACGAACGCCGCACTGCTAACGCTCGCCTGAACAAGTCAATGAAATGGATAAAAAACACCCGGACTCACCCCTCATTATTCTCGGGCACTTTAATAAAGCTAAACTCAACCACGAACTCCCTAAATACAAGCAGCACATCGACTGTCCTACCAGGGAAAATAACATTTTAGACCACTGCTATACTACACTAAAAAACGCATACCGTGCTATACTTCGTGCCGCCCTGGTCTTCGTCTGATCACTGCTTAATTCACTTAATACCGACGTACAGGCAAGAACTTAAATGCGCGAAGCCTACAGTGAAAACAGTGAAAAAGTGGACCAATGAAGCAAAGATGGAACTTCCAAGCTGTTTAGACTGCACAGACTGGAGTGTCTTTGAAAATTCAGCTGGCAGCCTGGATGAATATACGGACACTGTCATATCCTATATCAGTTTCTGTGAAGAGGTATGTGTACCAACAAAGTCATTTTGCACATTCAACAACAACAAGCCGTGGTTCTCTGCCAAACTTAAGCAGCTTCGCCAAGCTAAGGAGGATGCATATCAGAGCAGGGACAGGGCCCTGTATAATCGAGCTAGAAACCAGCTGACTAAATAAATTAACATTGCAAAGAGGAACTATGCAGCACAGTTGGAAAAACAGTTTAGCGCTAATGACTCTAAATCAGTCTGGCATGCATTCCAATCGCTGACTAATTACAAGCGACAATCCCCCCAAGCTGAGAACAATAGCACACTAGCCAACGGCTTGAATACCTTCGACTGCAGATTTGAAAAGGTCACTTTCACATCTGCCTCAGTTCTGAGGACCGGGGTTCAAATCCCAGCCCCGCCTGTGTGGAGTTTGCATGTTCTCCCCATGCCTGGGTGGGTTTTCTCCGGGTTTCCTCCCACATCCCAAAAACATGCGTGGTAGGTTGATTGAAGAGTCTAAATTGCCCTTCGGTGTGAATGTGTGCGTGAATGGTTGTTTGTTTCAATGTGCCCAGAGATTGGCTGGCGATCAGTTCAGGAGTTTCAGGTATTAAACATCTGCCTCTTTTTTAATGAACATTTGGCCTCCTACGCTACTGAATTAGAATTTTTGTCATTGCGGTGGTACGTAGTGAAGTCGTAAAGAACCACGGGCCTATATGATATTTAGTGTGCCCAAGGCACAATACAACTAAGCACCTGTGACCACTGGGGGCCTCCCAAGAGCAATTAACAGTCAACAGAGTTTTGAGTAGTACTAAAGAACATTTTTGGATTAAGGTAGTTTGTTTTGCTTTTGGCTAACAAAAACGATCTATATATGGTGGACCTTTTTAGTGAACTATATAGTCCACTATATTTAAATTCCGATAGTGCATAGTGATTCGTGGGTACGGCAGGAATCAATAATTCGGAACGCAGCCTACAACATAGACTGGAGTAGATGAGAATAGTGAGAGCCGTGACTCTAGCCGACTACAACTACAGCAAACTGTTTGGATGTACGTCACCTGTTGTCTCAGCCTGGGCATCTTAAACGTGGCGACCAATGAGAACTCAGCTGGGAAGAAGTCACAGTTGGTGAAGATTTGATTGGCAGCATAACTCAGCAATATTGCTGTGGCGTCAGCCAATCTGAGACCTCTGGACCCCCCGGACTGTACCATCTGCACCTGAACAGTCAGCTGATTGGTCAATGGATTGTCTGATATCCCAGGGTTGGTGTTGTGAAAATCGGGTTACGGTTTCAAGCCAGAGTTAGTCTTATAAAACTGGGGTTATCGACAACATGTCATTGTCATACCTGTGGCGATAAGGTTCGTCCGGGCTGGGGCAGAACTCTGGCCAACAGGTCAAAAGGCTGCAAGTCTGGTGAAGTGATCATTCCAATGAACCAATCTGATTACAGAAACATCGTGATTACATGTAGCGTGAAATCGAGGTGTCAACGGGTACCTGTGCAGGGTCTCCAGCCATGACTGGGGACTGTGGCGGCAACCAGTACCCCGGCGACTAGCAAGTTTAACCAGCATGTCAACATGGCAGCCGCTTGTCTTCAAGCGCACCTTAGTGGGATGCTTGTCCAACACCCACCTGCCTCACGGGGCGCGTCTGGTCAGGACCATCAGGACGCCTCTGAGAAAAGTAAAGGGGAGTACGAGTCGTGTTGAGTCTCCCTATTTATGTTTCTGTGTGGAGGGAGACTGCACACTTAAAATTTTAGAACTGAAGAAAGGGGGTCTCTATTTCTGTAAATAATGTGTTACTGTATTTGAAACCCTAACCTTGTTTACAGCCCTAATTTAATAATCCTGACTGTGGTTTGAAACCAAAACGCTGGCTTGAAAACCTAATTTACAAAACCGTAACCCTACCAGACAATCCATTGACCAATTGACCATTCCAGTGCAGACGGTACAGTCCAGGGGTCCAGGGGTCTCCGATTAAACAACACCACGGCAGCATTACTGAGTTTTTCTGCTCATTAAAACTTAACCAACTGTGACTTCTTCGCTACTTAGTTCTCAAACTGGAGCACCTGAAGAAAACCCACTTGAGTACAAGGAGAAAATGCAAACTCCACACAAGAAGGCCGGAGCCTGGATACGGGCTCACAACCTTTTAACTGTGAGGCGGATGTGCTAACCAGTCGTCCACCGTGCTGCACAGATTAAGTTCATTCATTCAGTCCTTCATTCATTTTCTGTACCGCTTCTTACTAGGGTCGCGGGCGTGTTGGAGCCTATCTCAGCTATCTTCGGGCGAGAGGCGGGGTACACTCTGAACTGGTTGCCAGCCAATCGCAGGGCACATAGAAACAAATAAGCATTCACACTCACATTTCACACCAACGGGCAATTTAGAGTCTTCAATTAACCTAGCGTGCATGTTTTTGGGATGTGGGAGGCAGAGGTGGGTAGTAACGCGTTACATTTACTCCGTTACATTTATTCAAGTAACATTTTCGATAAACTGTACTTGTCAGAGTACTTTAAATGCACTTTTTACTTTTACTTGAGTATTCATGTGAAGAAGGATCGCTACTTTTACTCCGTTACAATGATAATACTTTTATTTATCCATTCTTGCTTGTGCGCGTCTATTTTTAGACTCCATCTTCAACTTCTGCATAGGGCGGCTGTTGCGCCAATCAAACGGGATCACTAGTGTCATTTGACTCCAATTCACCAATCAGACGACACAAGGCAGTCACATGACCACGCACGTAGCCTTCGCGAGCCCATCAAAATGACTCAATTTGGGGGGAAAAAAACAGCATGCGAGTGTGTTTACAGACCAAAAAACAGCTTTGTCATGCAGCTCTTAAATTGTGACTGGCCAAACTTGGATATTTCAGACCACTTCTAACTTGAGAAAACACCTTGCGGTAAATTGCAGATGTTTTTGCTGTTGTTTTGGCAGTGGATGTGGCAAAATTAGCACATGCACACACACACAATCACTAAGTCTGGTCAGCAAACAGCTTTTTCATGACGTCATTTAAGTGAATAAACCAAATCATGTTTCTGTAGGGCTCAATGCATGTGTTGTTGTTTTTTTGGCAGTTAAAAATTGAAATGGTGGCAGGTGTGTGTCGACTCCCATATATTATTTTTTTTTTTTTTATTTGATGCGTGCCTGCGTGGGTTTTCTCCGGGCACTCCGGTTTCCTCCCAGATCCCCAAAACATGCGTGGTAGGTTGATTGAAGACTCTAAATTGCCCATAGGTGTGAATGTGTGTGCGAAGGGTTGTTTGTTTCTATGTGACCTGCGGTTGGCTGGCGACCAGTTCAGGGTTTACCCCACCTCTCGCCCGAAGATAGCTGGGATAAGCTCCAGCACGCCCGCGACCCTACTGAGGATAAGCAGCTCGGATAATGGATGTTCATGCTCTGATCTAAAAAAAAAAAAAAAGTCTGAAGTTACTCGCAATTTACTCTTTGAGTAGGTTTTTTTTTTTTGGATGACACTTTTTACTTTTACTTGTCATATTATTCTAGCAATACTCTTACTTGAGTACAATATTTGGCTACTCTATCCGGAGAACACCCACGCAGGCACGGGGAGAACATGCAAAGTCCACACAGGCAAGGCCGGATTTGAACCCTCGTCACAACTGTGAGGCAGACGTGCTAACCAGTCGACGACCGTGCCACCCCAGATGAAGTTCTCATGCATTAAAGAACATACCGGGAAGGTTTGAGTAGAAATTGACACTAATAAAAAGTATTTTAAAACAGGGAGTGACTGTTCAGCTGTCCTCCTGACTTCCACCAAGAAGATCCTTTGTCAGTAAAATGCATCATGAATTCATTTGGGTTGGTCAAAATTTCAAACAGCGTAGAATGGCTTCTCGATGTTATTTTTTTCTTTTTCTTTTTGTACAACAGCAAAAACATGACTTTTCCACATACAGAAGCTTTGTAAGGTTTTTTCATTTTAGTAACACGACTTGATTGCGACATACCGTTTCATCTGGAGTCTTGGACGCCTCGTCTGACGATTCTGCTTGGTTTCTTTACCACCTCAAAAAAGTCTGACAGCAGCTGGCGAGAGCGATGGAGAGATAAACAAAGAGAGAGAGCGAGAGGGCTAGTGGGAGGCTACAGGTGTGAATGGGTCCCTCCACCTGCACTCACATCAAATAGAGGCAAAGGGGAGGGGGTGAACAGGAGGAGGGGCAGGTTGTGCAAAACAAACCTGCAGCATATTCTTTCGATAGTTTCCACTTCCTTGCTGCATTCAAAGACATCACATCTTCCACATCTTTTTAACAATATGCCTGTCATGTGTTCTTGGGGTGTTGTTAATTTAAATAATTCAATTATTGCTTTGTTGTTGTTCACCGCATTGAGCTGTTTTTGTTGCATTATTCATCTGGAAATAGCTTGGGAAGGTTGTATAAATATTCAAACTGCTAAACTTGATTTCTTCACGAACATGACGCGGGATCGCACAAAGTGTTTGAAGTATGTAGATGTGAAGATGGCAACAACCAAGATGAAACGAGGATGAAAAAGATAAAAAGACAGCTAGAGGCCCATCAAGTGGGATCAGGAATTCCCCCACCCTCCAGTGGAGAGCCTCCCCATTACCTGTCTGCCACCCAACCATCCACCCTAACCCTCAAAGTAATATTGCTTTGCTATGACTACAACACCCAAGATGCAACACTGTTAGGTAGAAACTCCTGAGGGTCAGAACACATCCTGAGACCCATCAAGAACTCCATCCGTCCATTTTCCATTCTGCTTAGCCTCACTAGGGTTGCGGGCGTGCTGGAGCCTATCCCAGCTATCTTCGGGAGAGAGGCGGGGTATAACCTGAACTGGTCACCAGCCAATCAGAGGGCACATTTAAACAAACAACCATTCACACCTACGGGCAATTTAGAGTCTTCGATCAACCTTCCACGCATGTTTTTGGGATGTGCGAGGAAACCAGAGTACCTGGAGAAAACCCACGCAGGCACGGGGGGAACATACAAACTCCACACAGGCGGGGCCGGCATTTGAACCCAACTTTGACTTTCGCATTGGGCGCTGTTTGCGTCATCTAACTTGAGCGGTGTAAATAAATGGTTTTCTGCGTGAAGAAAATGTGTTGATTTTTGCCTTATTGTACTCTTCAGAGTCTTCCAGATTTCTTAATTTATGTTAAAATCCCAAAAATTCCCCCAGGCATCCCCTACAATGTTTTTTTTATGTCACCTTTTTCATGCCTTTGGTGTTTCCATGTCTGAGTCAATCCTTGAAGAGTCAAAAATGAGAATGCGGAGGGTTTCTGTACCTTAGGTGGTTCTTGTTCCAGATATGAACGTAGAAGGGTCTTTCTCTGAGGAGTTCTAGATGGGACTCAGGAATGCTGTAGAGGGATCAGTCCCTGAGGAATTCTAGTTTGAAATAAGGAGTTCTGTCCTTGAGGAGGTTCTAAATGGGACGGTGGGGTGGCATATCGCTGAGGAGTTTTGGATCGGAATCTGGAGGGGGTGCTAGATGGGACTAAGTTGGGTTGTACCCCTGAAGAGGTTATTGATGTGAGTCAGGAAGGGTCAGTCCCTGAGGAGTTTTAGGTAAGAATGTGTAGGTTTTACTACCTAAAAAGGTTGTAGTTGTAGCTTGGAAGGAGGTTTGTTTCTGAGTTATCTGTCGCTGTGGCTGCTGTAGTTGGGACTCAGGAGGTCTCTAGCCCTTTGGTGGTTCTAGATGGGAAAGTCCAAGGGTCTTTCTGTGCAGAGTTCTAGGTTGCAATAAGGATTTCAATCCCTGAGAAGATTCTAATGGTACTCAAACTGAGGAGTTCTGAATCGGAATCAGGAGGGGGTTCTACTTTGTTGCTGGGACTGTGAAGGAGTCAGATCCCGTGTCTTTGGTTTGCAAACTCGTGTAACGAAGCAGTCTTTGATGTTTGAAGTCACGCTATGAAGAGGGTTTTGTCGATATGTGACAGTGTCCTTTTCCTTGATGTTTAAACTCATGTAGCAAAAGAGGGGTGCATTGCCTGTCTCTTTGAAGTTGTAGTTCTAGATGAAGTGAAGTGATCTGGCGTGACGTGATAAGGATCTTCTGTGTTATTGTGACGACACGCAACCAGAGGGGCGACGTGTGGGTGGTGGGTCATAGGGAGGGGTGGGGGGTACCCGGGGTGTCGAGGCACGTGTTTGCTTAGGTGGCACCATGACGTGATGCGGGTGTCAAGAAGGGGGTGTGATGATACGGGCTTCCCATCACGCGGGCTGCGGCCTGCTTTCAAGTGTGTTTGGACATGCGTACTCAGTTGAGGCAACGAGCTGCCACCAACTTTGATCTACACCGACTGATTGATTATCCATACACACACAATACGCAAACACACGCACACACACTAAACATACAGTACACACATACACACACAAAACACACGGACAAATTCGACCCCCCCCTGTCCTCAGGCACACATCCTGACAAAGACATGCAAACTACTGTGTGCGCTGATGATGATGATGATTTTGGGTTGGGTGTCCTGTAATCAGTACTGAGCGCGCTGTGACATCATGGCCTGGTCAACCAATCATCACGGCGCTAATGACAGGTCGTGACAGGCCAAATGTGTCAGGGCTGCAGTTTCAGCACCCTGACTCCAGCCTGTGTGTGTGTGTGTGTCATGAGCGATTTGCAGGGTTGACGTGTTGGAGTCTAGCAGCTGCACCATCATCCTAATTACACCCTCTTAAGACAATGTGGGACTCGTCGCCAGACTACCAACGCTCTACGTCGAGTTCGTAGTCTAGCCACCTAGCCTATCGTTTTGCTTCCTGAAGACCTTGTGAGTTGATCTCTACCTCATTCTTGTTCTTTGTCCCCAGTCTGCCATCTGCCCTTGCTCCCTGCAAACCAGTGCTCACCTCTTGCGGACTCCTACCCTGCCAGACCGGTCCTCGTTGGAACCCTGACAACCCCGGATTTAGTTCTCGGAGTTTCTTTGTTCTCTTCCAAACTGAAATAAACTTTTATTCACAAACTCACCTCCCTGTCCTCTCTGCATCTGGGTCCAACTTGCAACCTGAATCCTGTCAAAATGAGGTACATGAAGCACTCGTAAAACCACACAGTCCACAACATAAGGAAATTCTACTGTACTAGTTAAAAGATGGCGCTTCACTAGTAGTACCAGTAGTACGCACATATTAACCAGTGCACAGTTCTGCCTCGTTAGTAACATGTAGTTGTGCTACTACTATGCCAATGTTGTCCTACTAGTGAGGACAAAGAGTGTACTAGTACATCAACCTTCGGCTGAATCTCAAGAATATGAAAGAAATGGGTCATTTTCATAATTGGATCAATAATGGTAAAGACACAAAAACATACATACAGTATAATATAGCATTTTTTTTAATGCCGACTTGGTTTTATATAGGTAAATCTCTCCCTTGCTGAAACAGCCACACTTCAAGTCCTTTTTTTCAAAACGTTATTGATGATTTGAAATTTTAGACATTAATAGTAAAGGAAATCCTTGTTGACAGAGCTATTTGTGGTGCGCCACTGAAATACACTTCTTTTTATGACGGTAAAGACATTAGCTCAATAAAAATTGTGTGCATTGCATAATTTACGTGTTGGTCTCCATACTTGGCAGATACAAGTGCGTAAATGATCCTAACCACTCATTAAACCCATTACACCCTTGTCGTTGTACAATCGTAATAATTGTAAAGACATGCAATAGTTTTTGACACTTCCACAAATTCATACATATTCATTTATATCTCAGAAATAACACTGTAAGCGCCTTAATTGGAAAAGTGACATCAAGGGTAAATTAAACGTGTACGTACAAATGGCTTATAATTTAAATGTCATGCAGTAATTTAGCTTAAAAAAAATTGAATGATGTTTTAATCATGTCGATTATGATTACAGTCTCTAAAACCTGTCGGTGCGTAACTGATTAATGGAAGCAATACATACAAAAGAAATGAAGGGACTGTTGGAAATAAATTCATACAATTACATGGAACTAATAACCTAATCTAGGTTGTAAAAGTAGGTCAATGCTTGTGGTATCGTTTAGACCAGCAGAGACAGGACACCATAGCAGAGGACAATCAGTTTTTGTGATTTATTTTATTAGCTCCGTGTGAGTAAATACACTTGTGCTGTCAAACTCAGTATAGAATTGTACAAACCTTCTAGGTACACAACTAATGGATGGACAAACATGACGTGAAATCAAATCAAATCAAAGTATGCAAATAGCACACACGCACACACACACGCCTGTGACTTCAGTGCGCAAAAAGAAAGTGCCGCAACGTGTGTGTGTTTGTGTGTTTTGATCAGAGGTGGGTAGTCATGCATTACATTTACTCACGTCATTTTTGGGATAAAATGTACTTGTCGGAGTAGTTTTAAAGCAACATACTTTTTACTTTTAGTGTTTTTGTAAAGAAAAAAACTACTTTTAATCTGTTACGTCGTGCTACGTTCCACTCTTTTTACTTTTATTCATCTATAGCTGCATGTACAATCGTAAAAATTTTTTTTTTGGTTTGTAAAAGAGACTTTTTACACATGAATCTGTTTCTCCATTCCAACAGAACTACTAGTAACGTATGACTCCATTTGACCAATCAAACGGAGCCAGGATGTCACATGACTGCACACGACATCGCTGTGACCTCACGCAGAAACAAAGTGGTTCATTTACGTAAAACCTGCCTGGTGAAAAGAACAGAGAAAACAAGGACTACTTAATCTCTGCCTGGTAAGCCTATTGTGCTGTTTCATCAGTGTAAAGTTAATTAATTTATTTGTTTCCAGTCAATGTTATTGTTGGGCATTATCTGAATTTCCATATTCCCAGTTGATATTTTTGTCTCGTTGACATCACGGTTTGATTTAAAAAATCTGAAGTTACTCACCAGTCACTCAGTACTTGAGTTTTTTCATTGAATACTTAATTCTTCCTCAATAAATTATTTGGAAGACTACTTTTTACTCTAACATGAGTCATATTATATCATGTAGAGTAACAGTACTCTTACTTGAGTACAATTAGTTGCTACTCTACCCACCTCTGGTTTGGATCGAGGGCAAGAGTGGGTGTCTTGTAAACTACAAGGCTGTCCCCAGAGGACAATGTGTAAATGGAATATGGAATCATCATCATATCATCGTCATAACGGTGTGATTGCCACATGAGCTTATCATAATGACATCATGAGAATGTGGTGAAGGCACAGGTGAACACCGCAAACAGGCTTTGAAGGCAGCAAAAGGAAACGTTGACGTTTCAGTGTTGTTAAGGCTCTATCTCTCTCTCTCTCTCACACACACACACACACACACACACATATATATATATATACACAAACATACAGCCTCACCTCCACATAACACACACACACTCACCGCTAAATAACAAACACATTTGTGTGTGTGTGTGTGTGTGTGTATTTATAAATAACCAAGATCACAGTATTGACAGAGGCGGGTCAGCTGGAAGGGCTTACTGTTATTGGCTGAAATAATTGTTTCTCTTTAAATCATTGAAGTGTGAATCATCATGTGTATGTGATAGACAGGCGGTATCATCATGGGTGCGTGAATCCCACATGCCATTATCTTGCATGTGATTGCCCCTAATTTCGCTGCTTATCCGCATGACCCTTCTCTGTGAATATCCTGGCACCATCTTCCTGGTCTCCAGACAGGAAGTACAACTGTGCCACTTCCTATCTGAGCTGCTTTCCTCTGCTGTCCAGAAGCTGTGGCCTCACTCCTCCTCTTCCTCCTCTTCTCCAGCCATGACCTCTACCAGCAGCTCCGCGGTACAAGTGGCCTCACCCAGATTGTTGACAGCCTTCACCGTGTACTTGGCATCGTCGTCGCCTGACACCTGGGGCGAAAATGACACGGGTGGGTAAACAAAGTTTCAAGTCATTACTTGGGGTAAGCAAGTTGTAAGTCAAGTCATACAATCTTGCTCAGTCACGAAATATATTCTCACATACAATACCGGTCAAAAGTTTGAGAACAGCCCAATTTTTCAATATTTAAATTGAAAGTCAAGCAGTTTAAGTAAGATAAGTGGTGAACTGCTAGCTTTTAAAAAAACAAAACAAACAAAAAAAAAAGATAAGTTTACCCAAAACACTCTTTCCACAATGCTCACACACTTTGCCTGAAAAAGCAGATATGATAATCAAATAAAAACTTTTTTGTATTGGTTATTAAAGGTGACGTTGTTGGGCACCTCTGAAATGACCAGGCTGCAGTTGCCGTCCTCGTCATAGTCGATCTGGTAGTGCCTGGTCTCCTTGATGGGCTGTTCGTCCTTGTACCACACCACCTCGGGGTCAGGGTAACCTGTCGACGGTCATGCGATTAAGCCTGGAGTGAGTGGCGGCTTGGCAGTGGGGTTGGGTACCTTCGATCTTGCAGTCGAAGCGTGCGGCACTTCCCTCCACCACTTCTACATCCTGGATGACGGTGCTGAAGCTGGGCTTGCACTCTGCCTTCTGTTCCAGCTCCAAGCACTCCAAAAACTGGTTGTCCTCTGAAACATACATCAGGCACTTTGTTTGTTTGGTTACTTTATTTGGTAGTGGAGCTTATGTAAATGACATTTAAATAAATAAAGTAAAAGAAATGGGGGATTGATGTGTGTTATGCATTAAAACTAAGGGGGTCAGAAGTAGCAGAGGAGTGGAGCGCCGGGACCAGAAGACAGCACAGACGTGCTGAATCCTAGTCTGCTGCTCTTCTCTCCCCCGCCCCGTACCGTCCTCCAACCGGAGGCCTGAACAGGGCACCCCAATAGGCGCCAGCTGGCACCACACCAGCACCATTGGAAGCGGGCGGAACCGGAACTGGGGAACTAAGGTAGAACCACCCGGCAACCGCCGCCCCATCAGGCGAAGGCAGAGGGAGGACCCCACCCACTAATGGGTCCGCACTGCAACCACAGGGTCAAGAGGATAGGACAGGATCTCCAATGTATGCATGTGACCCTTGGATAGTAAACATTCTAGAATAAAGAAGAAATCATTACATTACCATACAATATTGTTATTGTTAGATGGCACTCTCACCCAGGCAATGAGTAATCAAAGATCTAGGTTCATCATGCTGATGAAAGGGAATTATCTTGTTGGTTATTTTGTTCCGATGATAACATTTTTCTAAAGCAATATGTTGAATAGTAAGATTTCACCATTGATTAATGTTGGTGGCTTGTTTCTCTTTCCACTTTAGCTATATTGTTTTCTTAGCGATAGCTAGAGTAACCAGTATTGGTTGTGAATATTTATTTGGGAGGTTGATTATATTTAAATCCTGAATACAGCCCTATGGGGGGCACAAGCCAGTGCAAACTGTAGAATGGTCCCAAGCACGGATAAATGCAGAAGGTTGCATCAGGACAGGCATCCGGCTTAAAACTTTGCCAAACAAATATGAGCGTTCATCCAAAGAATTCCATACCGGATCGGTCGTGGCCCAGGTTAACAACATCCACCGCCAATGCCATTAACCTACAGGGTGCCTGTGGAAATTCAGCTACTGTGGATCAAAGACGAAGGAGAGGTGCAAAGCGCGTTCTTTGGAAGAAAGAAGAAGGACGCGCAGAGCTTAAAACTAAATGTGGGGACTTTGAATGTTGGGACTATGACGACAGGAAAAGCTAGAGAGTTGGTTGACATAATGATTAGGATAAAGTTAGAAATATTGTGCATACAGGAGAGCAGGTGTAAAGGCAGTAAGGGCTAGAAGCTTAGGGCCAGGGTTCAAATTATTTTAGTATGGAGTAGATGGGAAAAGAAATGGAGTCGAGGTTATTTTAAAGGAAGAGTTAGCTAAGAATGTCTTGAAGGTGAAAAGAGTGTCAGATGGAGTGATGAGGCTGAAACTTGAAATTGTTATAATTATGTATAATGTGATTCCTCCAGGTAGGATGTTAGCTAGAGGTGAAAGGAATTTTCTGGAAGGACCTAGATGAAGTAGTTCTGTGTATCCCAGACAAAGAGTCGTGATTGGTCCAGATTGTAATTGGACATGTTGGTGAAGGAAACGGGTGATGAAGAAGTGACGGATACATTTGGCATACAGGAAAGGAACTTGGAGGCACAAATGGTGGTAGACTTTGCAAAAAGGATGCAAATGGCTGGAGTGAACACTTTTTTTCCAGAAGAGGCAGGAACATAGGGTGACCTACAAGCGCGGAGGTAGAAGCACGGAGGTGGATTACGTCTTCTGCAGACGATGTAATCTGAAGGTTACTGACTGTAAGGTAGTGGTAGGGGAGAGTGTAGCTAGACAGCATAGGATGGTGGTGTGTAAGATGACTCTAGTGCTGGGGAGGAAGATTAAGAAGACAAAGGCAGAGCAGAGAACCATGTGGTGCAAGATGAGAAAGGAAGAGTTTTGTGCGGCTTTTCGAGAAGAGGTGGTTGGAACCTTAAAGTACAGAAAACTACAAGGCTAGCTAGCTATGAAGAAGTGGGACACTGAGAGGACAGAGGAGAGGAGACAAGAATGCATGGAGATGTGAGGTAGAGCGAAGATAGAGGTGGCAAAGGCAAACACGAGGCATATGATGACATGTATGTCAGGTTGGACATTAAAGAAGGGTAGAAATATCTATGCAGGTTGGCCAGACAGAGGGATAGAGATGGGAAGGATGTGCAGCATCTTAGGGGGGTGAAGAATAGAGATGGAAATGTGTTGACTGGTGTCAGCAGTGTGCTAGATAGATGGAAAAAATACTTTGAGTAGTTGATGAATGAGAAAAATGAGAGAGAGGGAAGAGTAGAAGAGGCAAGTGTGGTGGACCAGGAAGTGGCAATGATTAATAAGGGGGAAGTTAGAAAGGCATTAAAGAGGATGAAAAATTGAAAGGCAGTTGACATACCTGTGGAGGTATGGAAGCATCTAGTAATGGTGGCTGTGGAGTTTTTGACCAGGTTGTTCAACAGAATTATAGCGGGTGAGAAGATGCCTGTGCTGATGCCCATTTTTAAGAACAAGGGTGATGTGCAGAGCCGTGGGGACTATAGAGGAATAAAGTTGACGAGGCACACAATGAAGCTATAGGAAAAAGTAGCGGAGGTCAGACTCAGGACAAAAGTAAGTATTTGCGAGCAACAGTATGGTTTCATGCCTAGGAAGAGTACCACAGATGCATTATTTGCCTTGAGGGTATTGCTGGAGAAGTACAGAGAAGGTCAGAAGGAGCTAAATTGTGTCTTTGTAGATCTAGAGAAAGCGTATGACAGAGTACTCAGAGAGGAACTGTGCTACTGCATGTGGAAGTCTGGAGTGGCAGAGAAGTATGTTAGAATAGTACAGCACATGTATGACAGCACTAGAACAGTGGTGAGTTGTGCTGTAGGTGTGACAGAGGAGTTTAAGGTGGAGGTGGGACTGCATCAAGAATCAGCCCAGAGCCCCTTCCTGTTTGCAGTGGTGATGGATAGGTTGACAGATGATGTTATACTGGAATACCCATGTACTGTGATGGTTGCAGATGACATTGTGATCTGCAATGAAAGCAGGGAGCAGGTGGAGGAACAGTTAGAAAGGTCGAGGCATTCACTGGAAAGGAGAGGAATGAAGATTAGCCGAAGTAAAACAGAATATATTTGCATGAATGAGAGGGGTGAAGGGGGAAGAGTGAGGCAACAGGGAGAAAAGATAGCAAGGGTGGAGGACTTTAAATACTTGGGGTCAACCGTTCAGAGCAATGGTGAGTGTGGTAAGGAAGTGAAGAAACGGGTCCAAGCAGGTTGGAATGGGTGGAGGAAGGTGTCAGGTGTGTTATGTGACAGAAGAGTCTCTGCTAGGATGAAGGTCAAAGTTTATAAAACAGTGGCGAGGCCAGCCAGGATGTACGGATTAGAGACAGTGGCACTGAAGAGACAACAGGAAGCAGAGCCGGAGGTGGCGGAAATGAAGATGTTGAGGTTTGCTCTCTGAGTGACCAGGTTGGATAGGATTAGAAATGAGCTCATCAGAGGGACAGCCAAGGTTAGATGTTTTGCAGACAAGTTAGAGAGAGCAAACCTTAAACCAGAAGCGATATAGTGAATATATAGGTAGAAGGATGATGAGGATGGAGCTGCCAGGCAAGAGCGCCCGAGGAAGACCAAAGAGGTTGATAGACATGAGGGCAGTTGGTGTTAGAGAGGAGGATGCAGGAGATAGGCTTATGTTGAAAAGGATCACGCGCTGTGGCGACCCCTAACAGGACAAGCCGAAAGAAAAAGATTATATTTAAATCCCAGAGTATGCACAAAGTTTGTGCATAACCAAAGTCCAAAAGCACTGAACCGGTTTGCATTCTCATATAGGATGGAAATAGGTGTCTGGTGTATTTTCAGTGCATTAATTACGTGCATATATTAGACTGAGAGAAGCCAATTTTATGCGTTCTGCATTGAGTCTTGTGTGTTCTATGGCGTAATTTAAATTGTATAAGTTGTATTTTTTGTCATCTTGAATCTATTACAGATCTGCATTAAGTAGTTGCGGTCAGTAGACATATAAAGGTCTTCCCATTCAGTGAATGATATATGCATTGCATTTGTGCTTGAGAGTTCAGGTTTTGTTTTCTTTTTTTGCTTTGTGGGAGAAGCTTTACTATTTTTTTTAAAAACTCTTCTTTTTTTCATTGCTATTTTTGTGTTATATTGAAGGAAGTTTCCACTTCTTTTGAATTCTTAAAACATTTGTTCACATCGTGAATACATTATTGTTAAATAATTGACGTAGGTGGACAATTCCGCCATGTTCCTATGTGTTAAAATGAAGAGGTATTTTGTTATTCCCAAAGATCTTCTTCATCTTGTCTGGTGTCAGATCAATGGGGCAGCAACCTAAGCAGAGAAGGGAAGGGAAGAAGGGAAGTCTTCCCTCTCCAAACCACTCGGTCCAGTTCTTCCAGGGGGATCACAAGGTGTCTCCAGGCCAGCCGAGAGACATGGTCTTTCAAGCTTGTCCTGGGTATTCCCTGGGGCCTCCTCCTGGTTGGACTTGCCATGAACACCTCAATAGTGAGGTTATCAGGAGGAGCAAGACCATCCTAACCAGATGCTCAACCTCCCCCATCTTTCTCCTCTCTAATCTGAGCCCCTCACGGACGACTGGGCTTCTCACCCTATCTAGAGAGGAAACTCATTTGAGCCGCTTGTATCTGAGATCTTGTTCTTTTAGTCACACACCGCAGCTTGTGACCATAAGTGAGGGTGGGAACATAGATCGACCAGATAATCAAGAGGTTTGCTTTTGGGCTCAGGTTCGTCCTCACCACGACAGACCGATGAAGAGTCCGCATCATTTCAGCCAGAGTGATACAGGGACCGAACAGCCCATATCAGGGGGTTTGATACCCCATACAAGGAAACTTTATACAGTACAGGAAACAATATATTACTGCAAACAGTACCTGGAATCAGTCAGAGTAACCCCACCCCAGCAACCCTTCCCATTACAAATGGTTTATGTCATGTTTTTAGTTTCTGAGCAGAATGTTTTAAAATCCATGCAGGTTTTGAGTCCTGACGTGACATGGACAAGGGTGGTACCGTCAGTGGGTGAACCCCTCTTGGCGTGGACCCCCGCCATCATGGCCATGGATGACAGTCTGCCAATGGCTCTTACGGCATGGCCCGTTTTCTGCCACTTTCTCCTCAAGATGTACTTCTTCATTCTCTCCTTGGAGAGCTTCTTGGCCTTCATGGTGTTGGTGTCCTGCTTGAGCCAGGTGTGCTCCAGACACTGGGGGCAGCTCAGACGTGCCCTGTAAACGCAAAGCCACCAATGGTGAGGCTGCTTTCCTTTCTTCCTCCTGACCACCTTTCTACAGCGTAGAGCTGCTAATGGAAGGACAGCTTGGGAGAGTTTTCCAATTACTGCTATTCCAAAATGGCCCTACCCTACCATGAAAAAATAATTGAAAAGAAACCCAGTCTGACAAAAACTTTAAATAATTCTATCAAGTACTCAAAATTACTTATGGTTGTGGAAATTGGTAAAATGAAGATTAACCTTCAAAAACCCTTTCTTCGCGATTGGCAAACTGGTATATCCCTAAATATCGGACTAGTTCATTACCAGTGACTGTAATAGCATCGACATCAAAATCCCTCAAGATCAGCATATCAATGATCCACTACAAAATATTTTTCAGATGCTATTTCTAACTGCTTGTTTCAAGAGCGCAGATCTCAAACTCAAGGCCCGCAGTCCATATCCAGACCCTCATGTCAATTTACAGTGGGCACAGAAAGTTTTCAGACCCCCTTAACTTTTTCACTCTTTGTTATAGTGCAGCCATTTGTTAAAATCATTTAAGTTCAGTTTTTCCTCATTAATGTACACACAGCACCCCATTTTGAAATTTTTTATGGTTTATTAAAAAACAAAAACTGAAATATCACACAGCTGTGACACTCATACATTTAACTCGGGCGCTGTCCATTTCTTCTGATCATCCTTAGGATGTTTCTACACCTTCATTGGAGTCCAGCTGTGTTTGATTATACTGATTGGACTTGATTAGGAAAGCCATGCACCTGTCTACAGAAGACCTTACAGCTCACAGTGAATGTCAGAGCAAATGAGAATCATGAGGTTAAAGGAACTGCCTGAAGAGCTCAGAGAGATAATTGTGGCAAGGCACAGATCTGGCCAAGGTTACAAAAAAATTTCTGCTGCACTTAAGGTTCCCAAGAGCACAGTGGCCTCCATAATACTTAAATGGAAGACGTTTGGGACGACCAGAACCCTTCATAGAGCTGGCCGTCCGGCCAAACTGACCAATTGGGGGGGAGAAGAGCCTGGTGAGAGAGGTAAAGAAGAACCCAAAGATCACTGTGGCTGAGCCCCAGAGATGCAGTCGGGAGATGGGAGAAAATTCTAGAAAGTCAACCATCACTGCAGCCGTCCACCAGTCGGGGCTTTATGGCAGAGTTGCCCGACGGAAGCCTCTCCTCAGTGCAAGACACATGAAAGCCTGCATGGAGTTTGCTAAAAAACATCTGAAGGACTCCAAGATGGTGAGAAATAAGATTCTCTGGTCTGATGAGACCAAGACCAAGATAGAAATTGTTGACCTTAATTCTCAGTGGCATGTGTAGAGAAAACTAGGCACTGCTCATCACCGGTCCAATACAGTCCCATCAGTGAAGCATGGTGGCGGCAGCATCGTGCTGTGGGTGTGTTTTTCAGCTGCAGGGATAGGGAGACTGGTTGCAATCGAAGGAAAGATGAATGCGGCCAAGTACAGGGATATCCTGGATGAAAACCTTCTCCAGAGTGCTTAGAACCTCAGACTGGGCCAAAGTTTCACCTTCAAAAAAGACACAGACCATAAGCATAAAGCTAAAATACCGAGGGAGTGGCTTCAGAACAACTCCATGACTGTTTTTGAATGGCCCAGCCAGAGCCCTGACTCAAACCCAATTGAGCATCTCAAGAAAGACCTGAAAATGGCTGCCGACCAACGTTCACCATCCAACCTGACAGAACTGGAGAGGATCTGCAAGAAGGAATGGCAGATGATCCCCAAATCCAGGTGCATCATTCCCAAAAAGACTCGTGGCTGTATTAGCTCAAAAGGGTGCTTCTACTAAATACTGAGCAAACGGTCTGAATCCTTATGGCTGTGTGATATTTCAGTTTTTCGTTAAGAAATCTGCAAAAATTTCAACAATTCCATTTGTTTTCTGTCAATATGGGGTGCTGTGTGTACATTAATGCGGAACAAAATAGCTGAAATGATTTTAGCAAATGACTGCAATATGAAAAAAAAAGTGAACAATTTAAAGGGGTCTGACTAATTTCCGTACCCACTGTTGCCACAATTTTACATCGACTTCTGTTCAAAACCACTTATCTAACTTAAAAGGATAGTTAAATGTAGGGGCAGTTATGTACTATACAGTAATTGAAAATGATATTAGGTTTCCCATAAAGAACATACAGTCCCTCCAAAAGTATTTGCAACACTTTACTTTTTGCACATTTATCAAAAATAAAGAAGTAAGAAATGTACATAGGTATTCATAGCCTTTGCCATTAGCTGCTAAAGGTGCATCAACAAAGTACTAAGCAACCTTAAAAAAACAAGTTATGTACTGAACTGTGATTTTTGGTGTATCGTTAGACCCTGGCCGATAATATATTTGTGTGGTTTTGCCATTATAACCGGCCTCGTGAAGGCAAACATAATGACTATGTGGCCTGTAAAGGAAACAAGTTTGAAACCCCTGCTCTAGACCAACAATAAATTCCATCTAAGTGGGACTGAAGGCTGACTTCATATCCTTCTTGAGCATCCTGGTGATGAAGTCCTTGGCATCATCTGAGATCTCGTCGAAGGCCTCGTCCTCAAAGTCCCATGTGGCCGAAGTCACGTTGGCCAACGTCTCGTTGTCGTTGTCGCCCATGAAGGGTGACAGACCGCTCAGCCTGACAGGGAAGAATACAGGTAATATTCAACCTATGGAACAGTTTGCTAAGGATATCCTTGTGTTACTATGTAGTACTCCGAGCATGTAACAGACTTAGCTTTTCTACATATAACTAATATGCAGTACTGGCAGTATCAAACAGATTACTATGGTATTCTACATTTAACTGAAGCAATACCAAAAGCAGATTACGCAAGTACTCAAAATGTAACTCATGCAGTACTCCCAGTATGTCGCAGATGACTTTGGTTCTCCACATGTAACTGGTATGCAGTGCAGTAGAACTTCTATATAACTAATAGGGGATAGGAGCCGTCCGTTAAAGTCGTTTGTCCGTTAATTTGAAGCACTTTTTCCGTGGCCTAAAAACACCCAGTAGAGTACAAAATTGTATTTAATTTAGAGTCTTCAGTTAACCTACCCTGCATGTTTTTGGGATGTGGGAGGAAACCGGAATACCCGGAGAAAATCCACGCTGGCACGGGGAGAACACGCAAACTCCACACAGGCGAGGACGGATTTGAAACAGGGTCCTCAGAACTGTAAGGCAGATGTGCTAACCAGTCGTCCACCGTGCCACCTTTACAAAATTATTGTAAATACATATAAAAAAGCTTGAAAATATTTGAAAAGTTTTAAAGTTTATCCAAAATTACCTTTAAACATTGCAGGTCTATACTACCCTGAAAGTGCCATTGCACATACCACAAAAAGCTTCCTCCAGGTCCCTACTTTGACACGCTTTCATGTGCTTACACTGATGCGCAACACCTTTCTTATCTTTTGTAGGGTCCACATCAAATTTAACAGTAAAAGTTTGGAGTTTTTCATTACTCCTAGGTATGTCAGTTAGTTTATTTATTTATTTATTTTTTTACACCATATTCCTCACATACTCTGGCCACAGAAACTCCCAACTCCAGCTTCATAAGTTCCAATATGTCACTAATACTGAGGTTAGTGCACTTTTCTTTTCAGCTCTGTTATGATTGGATGCCATAGTGAAGGCCTTGACAAAAAACAACTGTAGCATGTTCGAGCCATAGATATGAATAGGTAGATACGACACGCACATTTTCAGCTGCGTGCCTATGGCAAAACTTCGCTAATGTCCGTGTATTTCCTTTGTTGGGAACATCGCCCCTGCCAACATGACCGCCACATAGTCATGTCGGTAAGCCAGATCTAGTCTCTGTGACAACAGTGGCACAACCCGGAAATACTGTACAGGTACCAGTCTGTGTCTGTGAAAGCACCAGGAAACAACAGCGGCCAATTCTGGAACTAACAGACTTTGTTTGCTACAAGGGGCATTTTGAGTTCCAACCTGACACTGATTTCTGTCTGTTAAATCTGAAGTCCGTTGTGTCCGGCTCCATTAAATCGAGGTTCCATGTGTAGTGTATTTTTAATAAGCACCTGAGGAGAGACATTTTCACAGTATAGCAGGATGCCTGCAGAAGCGTGACTGCTTCAGCTCTTTCTCTTTCAACCTTGTTTAAGGAGGGCAATTGCATTCCTGAGACCAAATGCTTATCCATAAATCTTCCCTGCAGTTTACAGGGCAATATGTTCTCTGGGTAAGCTATGACAGGAGCCACAAACGGGGGCTGCTGGTGTAACATCAAAGATTACGATCGCCATGTGGTGGATCAAATCCAGACTCATCATTCCTTTGGGTTTCGGTTGATTCAATGATAAGAGGGCCATCTGATGGACAAAAAGTGACACCAAGTATAGGTAAGAGGAAGTAGCTGTACAATTCAAACCTTAGTGAACCAATCAGGCGTAGGGGCGGTACTTGTCAGGCCTGCTGTTTCAGCACCCTGAGTCCAGCCCGTGTGTGTGTGTGTGTGTGTGTGTGCATGTGTGTGTGTCATGAGTGCTTTCCAGGGTTGTTGGAGTCTTGCAGCTGCACCTTGTCATCCTAATTACACCTGACTGCTCTTAAGACGCTATGGGACTGCAACTCGTCGCCAGACTATCAACGCTCTACGTCAAGTTCGTAGTCTAGCCACCATGCCTATCTTTTTGCTTCCTGAAGACCTCGTGAGTTACCTCTACCTAATTCTTGTTCTTTGTCCCCAGTCTGCCATCAGCCCTTGCTCCCTGCAAACCAGTGCTCACCTCTTGCGGCCCACTGACAACACGGACTCCTACCCTGCCAGACCGGTCCTCGTTGGATCCCTGCCAATCCCGGATTTAGTTCTCGGACTTCCTTTGTTCGCTTCCAAACTGCAATAAACCTTTATTCACAAACTCACCTCTCTGTCCTCTCTGCATCTGGGTCCAACTTGCAACCTGAATCCTGACAGCACTTAAGAGTACGCACATAGATGCAAGACTTTATAAGCTGGTGACTTGAGATTTTCGAGGCCGGCCTCATAGCGAATCTGACCATGAAAACAGCTGTTAAGACACAAAGGCTTGTTCAATAAACCTGATTTAGCCCAATCGCCTGTGTCTCGGAGTATTATTTGCTTCCACTCAACCTGAACGCTTTTCACCTCACACGCTACTGAAAATATGTAACAGATTAATTAGGTTCTCTACATGCAACCGACATCTAGTACTGTACTGACAGTATGTAACAGACGACTTCAGCACTCCAGATGTAATGGACATGCAGTATGGACAGAATGCAGCAGATAACTTCTCACCATGTGACCGACATGCAGTACTGACAGTATGTAAACGATTTCTCCGATCCTCTCCATGTGATATGCGCTACTCACAGAATGTAGCAGATGACGCCGATGCTCCACATGTCGGTGGGATAACTGATGGCCTCGTAGTTGATGACTTCGGGCGCGACAAACTCGGGTGTTCCAAACAAAACTTTGAGGGTTCCGGCGTTTTCTGCGAGAGATGAAAAACGGGGGCTAGGATTAGAAGATGATTTGACGGTCCACTCAGAGCTGGTCTGAAGTCTAGGAGGCGCTAACGTCACCTAGCCGCCTGGCCAGGCCAAAGTCGATGAGTTTGATCTTGCTGCCAATCTTGTTGACACACATGATGTTCTCGGGTTTGAGGTCCAGGTGCACGATGCCCTGCTTGTGGATGAAGCCCACCCCGTCCACGATCTGCAGCATGTACTTGATCACCTCGCGCTCTGACAACTCAAAGTCCTCGTCAATGATGCGCTCAAACAGCTCGCCGCCAGAGATCCTGCTCAGCACACGAAGTAAATCACACGTGCAGGTCTCAAGTAAGTCATTTTGTCTTGGGAAAGTCAAATCAATCCACAGGTCATCTGAAGTCAAGACAAGTCCTATGATAAGTGAAGATCTGAGTCACCTTGTCAATGGAGTCTTACCTCGAGTAGCTGGTTTTCATTCAGACAGAAGACCAACAAGGCAAAATAATATTATTGACTAAATGATCTAGAGATTGGATCAAGTGCAAGTCTCAAGTAAATCTCAAATCTTAAACCTTCTAATCTCAAGCAAGTCCCAAGATTTGTCTTGATCAAGTTAAGTCAAGTCACAGTTTATCTCAAGTCAAGTCCCAAGTCCAAAATCCAGACATGGGATCAAGTCACACATTTCCAGTATCCTCAGAATTGAATATGGATGTTTTCCTTCATCCACCTAATTGTTGAGTGATTTATTTATTAATTTTTAAAAAAATAATCTGACAACGTAACATTCTGACATATTGAAGTGCAGATGAGGAAAGCCTACGTTATTAGCTGAGAAACTCACCTATTGGTGGTTCTCTGAATATTTTTGTGCTCTTGTATATAATGCCCAAAGATGCCACAAGATGGTACCAAAGCCCACTTTCTAGGAAAGATTGGATTGCGGTGAAGACGAAATGTACGCCAACATTTCACTTCTGTTGCATTTTTTCCAAATCAAATAACCTGTGTGTCGCCGGCACAGTGACCAAGTGGTTAGTACAGCAGACTCACAGTACAACTGGGGGTTTGAATTCAGGATCCAGCTATATTTAAACTGAACATATAAAATGAGCAACAACCAAGTCTGTCAAGTCCTGTCTCGAGTCACTCAAGTCAACTCCAGTCCAAGTCTTACTGACTGGAGTCCCCATTTGTGCCAGGACCCCCTACACGTCACCTACATCTCCAGCACCACCACGATGTCTGACTTTCCCTCGAAGGCGTCCACACACTGGACCAGCTTTGGATGGTGGAGGCTGTTCATAATGTTGATCTCGTGCCGAACATTGTCTTTGTCCTTGACGGAGTACGCCTTGATGAACTTGCCCGCCCACACCTTCTTGGTGGCCTTTTCCACAAGCTTGAACACCTGACCGAACTTGCCTCTGTGACACCACCACGGAAATCCATAGCATGGAAAATGTTAGATCTGTGACAGTATAACTTATGGCAATTGTGTCTTTGTCCTTCGAGAGTAAACAATGGGAAAGACACACTTGGGTTATTTAGATGACAGTGTAACCCCCCACTATACCGTTGATCATTGTTCGTGCCCCCTCAATGCCACAGATTTTAAGCTATCGTTTTAAATGTGAATTGGTCTGGATCATTTATATGTGTATATTATTGTTTAAAACCTCCTCCTGGCCAGATACCAAAACACTGCATGTCACTATGTTGGTTGTCTGACATCTTTGCATAAAAATAATAATAAACTGTATGTTACTTTGTCTTTAGATATATTTCGGGTATTCTCTATATCAAAGCAAGGATTTTTTTTTCCACATAGACCAATCACAGCATCTCTGCGTGGATGTACTTAAGATACAGCAGCTAGCCAGTGCACATGCTTAAAGGGGCTTACGTTCCCAGCCTCTCCTCCACGTCGTACAGCTCCTTCACCTTCATGTCTGTTCGGACCGTCACCTGCCTGTAGTCTGGCTCCTTTTCCGAGTCTGCCACACACGAAACCACCATCAGAGCGTTCACGTGATGTCAAAAATAACAACCTAGTCACGCAAGTCACATATGTGCAAATCACAAGGAAGTCTCAAGTGTTAACCATACAAACCGCAACCAAAAGTCATGACTTGGGTTAAGCAAGTCATAAATCAAGTCTTACAATCTTGCTGTGTCATGACGTATATTAGCACTTTAGCCACTTTTCACTCAGTATCTGTACTTGTGTAGGTAGCTACAGTGTATAACACATTCACAATCACATAGTTTTAATGGTCCCATACCAGTCTCCATATTGTTTATTACTTTGTCTTGTTAATTAAATGCATAACGGACATGAAGCTTTGTTCATCTTTGTCCATCAGTGAGCTAAACTGTTACGTCAACGTAGCTTTCCTGTCTTTGTGGCATTTATAGTGATGCCTGTCTTTTATCATATAAGAGTTGCAAACCTTGCTTGTTGCCATTCTCTTTTTTTTTAAATCAAAAACACGATCCTTGAATCCAAATGTAATAATCTTCTGTTTCCTCCATGATACTGGTTTCATTAAGATGTAAAATAAGTCAAATTCAGTTTTTTTTCTTGCAAAATACATCCTTTTTTCTTGAGATTGTATTTTTATCTCAAAAATTTACTTTCTCCTCAAAATGATTTTTTCCCCCTAAAAATATGATTTCTTGATATAATCTAATTTGTTTCTCATAAAAATTTTACTTTCAAAAACTAAAGAGAAAAAAAGTCATTTTTTTTTTGAAAAATGAAATCTCAAGACTAATATTTTTTTAAAGAGACAAGACAAACTTTTGCAAGACAAAAGCCCAAATTTTAATTATTTTCAAAGAATGGCATTTAAAAAAGAACCAAGGAAAAAGTAAAGTTTGGGGGGAGAGAAAAAGCACACTGTTGAAAATGAAGACTGTCAAGCCATGCATATGTAGTTAAGTCAAAGTCAAGTGGATTCTTTCATAAGTTTTAGCCAAGCAAGTCCCAAGTCCTAAAATTGGCAACTTAAGTCTGACTAGAGTCAAGTCATCGGACTGGAGTCCCCCACCTCTGAACCGTCACCTGGCGAGATACCCTGTGATACTGATGATACAATATTGGTGTGAGTGTAACCAGAAAGTGTGAATAGTCGTACCATCGTCCTCCTCCTCTGCCTCTTCCTGGTTCTCTGTTGACATAAGCAAAGAACACAACAAGTTATTCCACTTGGTTCGGTCACAACGGTCCACACGCAGTTCGCCGGCGTGTCCTCACCATTATCGTCCACCAGGCCCAAGGTGACGTCCTCGGATTCGACACTAGGCTCGCTGATGCCGTAGATGTTCTCCGCTCGGATCCGGAATTTATATTGCCGCTCTGGAAAAAGGTTCTGTAGGTGGACAGAAAGGTAATGAGACAGGGGTCACAGACAGGGACGTTACAATTAATAAAGTCAGAGACATAAAACAGTTTTCCACCCAAAAAATCAGGAACTCTGGTAAAAAGATTTCCGGAAAATAGGTTGCTGTGGCCCATATGGAAGTGATGTCACGATAGCAAGATTCTAACTTTGATGCCCCACCTGCATAAAATACCTCGATACCAGTACTGAAATGATACCACGGCAAAAATCTAAAACATTAATAAAAGCAGTGGAATAAAAACTGAAAGCTACTTTATATACATATATTTTAATATAATATTTATGTTATATAATATATTAATTCAAAATGTAATATTCTTGAAAAATAAAGTATATAATAAAAATGTATATAATAATAATGTAATAATGTTAATTATATGTATATGTATATATATATATTCGCTCACATGCCTTGACTCATATATGAATTTAAGTGGCATCCCATTCCTAATCCATAGGGTTTAATCTGACATCAGTCCACCCTTTGCAGTTGTAACAGCTTCAACTCTTCTGGGAAGGGTGTTTATGCAAAATTTTGACCATTCTTCCAGAAGCGCATTTGTGAGGTCATAGACTGATGTTGGATAAGAAGGCCTGGCTCTCAGTCTCCACTCGTCATCCACACCAAACTTGATGAATTTGAGTGACACGCACAGAGTCCTGACCTAAACCCAATAGAACATCTTTCGGATGAATTTGAGACTAAGAGCCAGGCCTTCTCGTCCAACATTAGTGTGCGACCTAAAAAAAAATGCGCTTCGAGAAAAATTGCCATTAACACACTCCTAAACATTGTGGACAGCCTTCATGGAAGAGTTGAAGCTGTTATAGCTGCAAAGGGTGGACCGACGTCATACTGAACCCTATGGATTAAGAATAGGATGTCACTTAAAGGTGTATTAAGCAGAAAAAACAAAACTTTTTATTATATTTGTTATAACTCTCTGCATGTCCTGACAGTTTAAATTTAAATGGTCTTCTGAAAACTCATCCCTCTTTAGCCTCATCTAATGCCTCGACCGCGACCCTAGTGAGGAGAAGCAGTACGGAAAATGGATGGATAGATGGACAATCTGGATCTATATTTGTACTTGCTCTATCTTTCCACTAACTGTCCTTTTTTTAAGTAATAAAATGTTGTATGTGTATGTATGATAAACACACTCATATTGATTAACTATGAGGATGATGACGTTAGTAATGCTAGGTTGAATATAGTGGGTTGTGTGCATTTCAACTGTTAAAACCTTCATTCCACTTGGATGGACCCGTTATTATATATATATCACAGTTCTGAGGACCAGGGTTCAAATCCGGGCCTCGGCTGTGTGGAGTTTGCATGTTCTCCCCGTCCCTGCGTGGGGTTTCTCTGAGTACTCCGGTTTCCTCCCACATCCCGAAAACATGCATGGAAGGTTGATTGAAGACTCTAAATTTGCCCGTAGGAGTGAATGTGAGTGAGTAAAACAACCATTTTGTTTGTTTCTATGTGCCATGCGATTGGCTGGCAACCAGGGTGTGCCCCGCCTCTCGCCCGAAGATAGCTGGGATAGGCTACAGCACGCCCGCGACCCGAAAGAGGAGAAGCGGTAAAAAAAATGGATGGATGTTCAATAAACAAAAAAATAGAGATGCTTTTTTTTTTCATTCTGTGATTTCTGTGTGTGGTTTCCTTTATGTTTTGTAATTATGAAAGGATCCATCACGCTCAACGCCTTTGATAAAAAGTTACCTGAGACCACAGTCTCCCGCTGTTTCAACAATTCTTAAAGGAGAGTCTCTTTGACCGGTCAATGGTGAGTATTGATATCGATTTGTCCTGCATGTGAACTGGCATGTCCAGGTTGTCTTCCGCCACCCTTGTCCTGTCTCTCACCAAAAAACACTTTTTCAAACATAACCCTTTCACCATCAGACTAAGATATAAATAATTTGCATTTGATTCCTCCCATTGCAAACAAAACATTTGCACCCACCCTGTGGCTGCTATTGCTCAGTGCATATGGAGCCACAACACTCGAACAGTGGACCTTTTTTTGCTCTACTTGGATATTCAGTGGGTTCCGCTTTTGCATTTGGGCGGATTTTTCTTCTTCTCCAACTCCCCAATTTCCAGATTGGTCTGCTAATGCGTCCTAATGCTAACGCGCGCTAGTGTGTGCTTACACAAGCTAACGCTTGGAGCAAACTGATTAGCACACCGCTAAGAGCGAGTAGTAGTGAATAGTTGCTTTTTGCATCTTGTTTCTGCATGAGGAAGTGGAGTCTACACTCTGCAGCAACTCCTACCACACTTAAAGGCATTTTTCTGACTTGTCAGGCAGTCATTGTGAACTGGCTTTTAAGACACAATTGGAGCACTGTCGCTTGTTTGTTTGTTTTTTGTTTTTTTAATATTGGTACTATAAAAAAATTGGTGCAGTGCTATTTTTTTTTTACATCAAAATACCTCGGTTCGGTACTGGTACCAGTATTTGGTGCAAACACTACCATGTGGTTTGCATTTCCACCGCACCAAAATTCTGGATATTTGAACTGTGTTTGACTAATCAGCGTTCGTCAGTACAAACTGCTCCTCAAAAGTTCCAGGGTCTTCGACAAATAACAGTGGTGAAGAGGGACTAAATCAGATGCTCAGGAACATTTTTACCCAGATAGTTTTTGGTGGAAACGCAGGGGGTTGGGGTTTCAAAATACCAGGGTAAATTGGAAAGTTCCTGAAAAGGTTCCTGCGGTGGAAAAGGGACTATAATATGATCATGGTAATGGACATTGACATGGTCCAGAGACATAAATGAAGACAGTCACAAACACAGTCATGGACATGATAATGGTCAGAGACATAGACATGGTTAGAGAAATAGATGTCGTCATCTCCTTGGGTCATAGACATGAACATGGACAGAGTCATTGACATGTTCATAGAAATGATCAAAGATGTACATGGTCAGCGATATGGTCAGAGATAAGGTCATGTTCATAGACAGATGTAGACGTACACACGGTCAAAGACATGTAGAAAGACGCACTTGGACGTTGTATGACGTGCTGTTGCAGGACACGAGCGGCGTCCACTTCTCGTCCACAGAGTTGTAGATCTCCAGGTGATAGATTTGCACGGCACTGCCGCCGTCGTAGGTAGGACCGTACCAGGACAGCGTCAGACTGGAACGTCTCACATCGGACAGGGCCGGAACCTTTGCGGGTGGATCTGGCTTGTCTGGGGATGGAAGACATTTTTGCCACCAAGTACCAACTACTAGCAGTACCACTTTGCTTCCCAATGAGTCAGCTCACGCAAAAGTTGCTAAAGAAGTTAGAGTCGTCCTGTTTGGACAAATTAGAGTTGGACAAGGTTATTTTGTAAAAATTTGGATTTGTCTATTCTTGGACAAAATAGCGTGTGTGCGGGTAAAGGAGACTCGCATGCCCAGGCGCCAGTCACCTTAAGGCAGAGCTGACAGCAAACGTGAGCGGTCGTTCCTCTGCTGCCATAAAAGGCGTACGGCGGGCCATGTGCACTCCCTTCATGTTTCCCCAAACAAAGACTGGTCAAGCCACACAGACCAGACCACCTTAGCATACACAGCGACAGTAAGCGGAGACGCGACACGAGGAAATGCTCGAAACGCACCGATGCTCAACATGCTATTGCTAACGCTCTAACATGAACACGGTCCAGGACTTAGATATAAACATGGGCAGAGACATTGACATGGACGAAGACAGACATGGACATAGCCAGGAGTGCACCTGACAAATTTGGTCTGTCTGGTTCTCAAAAGAGCACCAGATAGTGTTGGTTGGTCCCCTTTTTTTTTCCCCCCGACCCAGCTTACTGGATTTTTTTATACAATAATTTTTGCGCCATGGACCAGTTTAATACCCGTCGATACCCACGAAGCCGCCTCATCGGCGGTCCCTACACGTTCAACCACCTTTGTCGCCCTGCAAGTGTCTCTGATTGCGGTGTAGTTTCTCTTGCGGCAAACGATCACGGCTGAGCTCGAATTAACTGAGAAAGGGTTGAATCAGTTCATGAAGTAATTTCATTCAGTACATTTGCTCAAAAGATTTGTTCGTTTGAGCGAATTGTTCGCGGACGACACAACTAGCCCAATCTACATCTACATAAGGAAAAAAAAGAAATCAGAAAATGTTTGGTACTGGTACACAAATGCACAGAGACACACTTGAATCTGGTGCGCTTTTAATATTTTAAGTGGGCTTGCGCACCTGCGCACCACTTATGTACACTGAAAAGCATAGTGTTGCGACAGGAGGACCGCTGTCCTGGCTTTTCTCATAAACTAATGAGTTAATGCTAAAATGTGAAAATGCCAACATCTTATAATACTTTCTCATTCATCATTCATTTTCCGTACCGATTATCCACACTAGGGTTGCGAGCGTGCTGGAGCCTATCCCAGATATCTTTGGGCGAGAGGCGGGGTACATCCTAAATTGGTCGCCAGCTAATCGCAGGGCACATACTGTTTATACGTACAGTACAAACATCCATTCACACCTATGGGTAATTTAGAGTCGTCAATTAACTTACCAATGCGTGTATTTTTTGGGATGTGGGAGGAAACTGGAGTGCCCGGAGAAAACCCGCGCAGGCACGGGGAGAACATGCAAACTCCACACAGGCGAGGCCGGGTTTGAACACGTGTCGTCAGAACTGTGAGGTAGATGTGCTAACTAGTCGGCCACCTATAATACTAAAATGCTAAAACAATAACCTGTTAGTACTAATAGGTTAATGCTAATGCTAATGCTAATGCTAATGCTAATGTGAATGCTAATGCTAATGCTAATGCTAATGCTAATGCTCATGCTAATGCTAACCCTAATGTTCATGCTAATACTAACGTGGTAATGTTGATGCTCATGCAAATTTTCAGGTGTTCATGCTAATGCTAACTGTAACCCAACATAATGTAGTATTAGCTAACGTGTACGGCACGGTGGCCGACTGGTTAGAGCGTCAGCCTCAAAGTTCTGAGGACCCGGGTTCAGTCCCCGGCCCCGCCTGTGTGGAGTTTGCATGTTCTCCCCGTGCCTGCGTGGGTTTTCTCCGGGCACTCCGGTTTCCTCCCACATCCCAAAAACATGCATTAATTGGGGACTCTAAATTGCCCGTAGGTGTGAATGTGAGTACGGATGGTTGTTTGTTTGTATGTGCCCTGCGATTGGCTGGCAACCAGTTCAGGGTGTACCCCGCCTCCTGCCCGATGACAGCTGGGATAGGCTCCAGCACGCCCGTGACCCTAGTGAGAAGAAGCGGCTCAACGTGTTAAGTTTAATGCAAAAAAAATGCTCATATACTAAAATGCTAACCTGCTAATACTAAAGTGTTAGTTATTGCTAATGTCCATGCTAATGCTAACCTAACCCTAACGTCCACGATAATGCTAACCCTAGCCGTAATGTTAATGCTAATGTAGCATTAGCTAATGGAATAAGACTAGTGCAAAAAGGCCAACATGCTAACACAAACTGAACAAAATGTTCTTGCTAATGCTAAAACACTAAGACTAATTTTAACACTAATTTTCATGCTAATCTTCATGCCAATGCTAAAATGCTAATGTTAAAATGATAATGCTATAATGCAAATTATAAAATGATAATTCTAATGACAATGCGCTAATGCTAACATGGGAATTCAAATGGTGATGCTGACACGTTAATTCCTCACCCACGATGGTAAGATTGAGCGCAGCCTGCCGGAGGCCATATTGATTTCTTAGCTCAATGGTGTAACATCCGCAGTGCTCCTGCTGTCCACTGGAGATGGTCAGCAGGCTGCTGCTGTCCGTGCTGCTGATGGACGTCTCTGCCACGCCCTGCTGGATCTGGACACACACGTGCACGTTCAAAACGCGGCCCGTCACGAGTGTGCGTGTGTGTACACGCATCTCACCGGTTTCCTGAACTTGAGCCAAGTGCAGCTGATTGGCGGTGCTCCAGAGAACTTGCAGAGGATCTCCACCTTCTCCCCAGCCAGGATCTTCATATCCTCCGGGAATTGAATGATGTGAGGAGGCAGCGCTGCACACATAAACAAACACACATCAATAAGCGCGCATGCTGTGTGAGTGTGCGTGTGTGCGTGGCACCTTGTTTAGGCGGCGTCTTGGCTGTGGGCTTCTTTATTCGAGCTTCACCTGACAAAACAAACACAATTGATCATGTGACTTGGCGCAAGTCTGCCCCCTCCACAAAATGCCCATGCCCATACTTGGGCATCCTGAGGTGCACAGCTTTCCACTCGCCTTCTACGAGAAGTTCAGGGGTGTCTAAAATAGGGCCTGCGGGCCACAACTGTCCTGTTGGGGGTCCAATTCTGCCCATGGAGATAGAGAACATTTCTCACTAAAAGTAACTGCTGTTGCTCATTTTTTTCCACAGGAAGGCACACTGATGACCACTTAAATTACCTCTTACCACATTAATGACATTCTGAAATTGGCTGCTACTCAGGATTTGACGCCTGATATTGATGCACTTGTGAAGGCCAAAATATGGCATGTTTCAGGCGCAAAGTCAGCCTACTTCAGTTTAAATGCTGTGCCAACTTTGCACTGCAGTTTTGTGAAAATGAATACCTCCTGTATGAATTTTTTAAGACACTGAATATTGCAAAATCTCAGACAGTGTTAGTTTTATTTATTAACAAGTTTATTTGCACGTATGCAACGCCAAAAACAATATATTCACATAACCAGTATCACATAGAGAGATTGTGCTGGTGAGATCAGAAATTATTATATTATTTTATATTTTATATATTTATATTTTATAAGATCATCGCACCTTATTATATTATTGATGTAAACATAAAGTTAGATTTATTTACATTGAGAGATAACTTATTTCCTTTGAACCATTTTGATATATTATCTGAATCAGAATTTTATTTGGCCATAAGTACAGGGAAATCCATGTGCGAGAAAAATAAGAAAAATTATAGGGAACAAGGAGGATGAGGCAACTGCCAAGTCATTAATATAAATGAGAAATAGATGAGGTCCCAGAAAAGAACCCTGTTGGACTTCACATGCTAGAGGGGCACAATCTGATGCTATTTATGCTAACAAACTGTTGCCCATTATGAATATAATTTGCGAACCACATATGAGGGATTCCAGGAAAAAAAACAGAGTGTAACAGCCTTTTAAAAAGCTTTAGATAAATAAATAAATAATAATGCCTAAGGCAAATTTATTGTTGTTGAATGCATATTATTTTATTAACCAACTGAAGTTTAGCCATTTTAGCCTTTTAATGCGTTGCGCCTTATGGTCATGAAAATACGGTAATAGGTTATTCCCATATTGATGTTCATACAGGATGCAGCACTCCTGCAAATCCATCTTCATGCATCATTCTATTGTAAACCATCCATCCATCCATTTTCCGTACCGCTTATCCACACTAGGGTCACGGGCGTGCTGGAGCCTATCCCATCTATCTTTGGGCGAGAGGCGGGGTACACCCTGAACTGGTCGCCAGCCAATTGCAGGGCACATACAGTGTAAACAAACAACCGTTTGCACTCACACTCACATTCACAACAAGTGGTTTTGTAAAAATATAAGCCAATGGCTTGATAATAGAACTAAATGTAATAATTAAAGTAGATTTGACGTAATCATGACCAGCAGCTGAATCTTTTGAGTTTTTAATTATGTCCATAATTTTCTTCTCTGTAGGAGGATTAAAGCTCTGAATCGAGGCATAGCAGCCTTTCAAAAATTCTAATGGCGACCCAGCAATAGGACTTACTTCCTCAGATAAGACTTTACCTTTTTTAGGACGTCAGGATGGTTATAATCATTCATGAGTAAGTACACTGCGTAGTACGTCGTTCCTTGCATGCTCGTACGTTCCTCGTACTTTAATAAGATAGTGACATAAATGTCATCAAAATCAATCATTCGACTAGCGCAGTGGTTCTCAAACTTTTTACAGCAAGTACTGCCTAAGAAATGACATAATGACAACATGAAAATACAGTAACATAGCGGGCCTAAGTGTTCAGGCTGAGGTTTTATTCCTGAAACTATACCTGTATTTATGATTGTAAGCTACTGCAACATTATACACAGTTCCAAACATTTACACTGTGCTTGAATATAGGAAAATCCACCCATTTCCTGAACAGCTTATCCTAACTAAGGTCACGGGCATGCTGGAGCCTATCCCGGCTGACTTCGGGCGAAAGGCAGACTACACCCTGAACTGGCCGCCAGTCAGTCACAGGGCAACACGGACAACCATTTGCACTCACATTCACACAGTCACTGAGCGGGAAACTGAACCCACGCTGGCTGCACCAAAGTCTGGCGAGTGTACCACTACACCGTCAGTGACCATAGGAAAATCCAAATGTCCTTAAATAATGATAAAATTTCAATGCAGTAAAATGAAACTAATATAAAAATAAAAGTCAAACTCCAATAAATGTTTAAATTAAATGCAAATGTACAGTACTGTACTTAAAAGTTGAATACAACTGTACTGTATTTGAAAAGTAAAAACTAAACACATTCCAAAACATGCATGCTCGGTTGATCGACAACTCAAAATTGCCCGTAGGTGTGAATGTGACTGCAAAAATGGTTGTTGCTCTATATGTGTTCTGTGATTGGCTGGCGACCAGTTCAGGGTGTACCCCGCCTCTCGCCCGAAGATAGCTGGCATAGACGCAAGCACGCCCGCGACCCTAGTGAGGACAAGCGCTATGGAAAATGGATGGATAGACAATCCGGATCTATATTTGTACTTGCTCTATCTTTCCACTAACTGTCCTTTTTTTTTTTTTTAACAGAGCTCGTCGACATAGCGCATGAAAAGACAGGTTTGTGTGTGTGTGTGTGTGTGTGTGTGTGTGTGCGCGCACGGATGTGCATGTAAGCCGCGTTCCCAGCCTGCATGTCCTTATTGGGACAAAAGGAGCGAGGCTGCTGCTTCTTTTTCGTCTTGTTTTTGGTCTTGTTCTTTTATTAATCATTAGCCATATTCATATTATTCTTCTAAATACTATTATTACTATGATTATTATTACTATTATTATTGCTATTTGGTTAACTTACTCTCTGAGGTGGCCGCCGTCTTCTTCTTGGAATTCTTGTCAGCCGCAGACTTTTCCGGAGGATCTGCAAACACAAAGGCCCTCAAACACTTCAACGTATATACACAATATGTTAGCAGATTTTTATTACAGTGGTACCAAGATTTACTAGTAAAAGTAATTGTTGTCGTCTTGAGTCAAGAGCAAAAATCTGATTTATGAGCACTAGGTGATGGAAGCGAACTTCACAAACAAGCAGCAGTTTGGCAGATGGCGAGCAAGTTTGCAAAAAAAAATAAAATGAAGAGAATTACACATCGCCTGACGAAGTAAGCTTAATGCTTACACACAATGCAAAACTCCATAGACAGGCTAACGAAACCAGCATTGATGCTGCCGTAGATACACCCCTTTAAGCAAGAGATATTTGAACACAAACGGTGCGGCAACACCATGTAGATAGACAATATTGGTCATTTTCATGTAATTTTATCAATAATGGTAAAGACATTATTAACTACAACAACTACAATAATGGTAGTTGTTGTGTCCCCCCCCCCCCCCCCCCCCCCCCCCCCTATTGCTTAATGAGCAGTTAGGATCACTTATGTAATCGTATCCACAGAGTTTTAAGGGCAACATGTAAATTGTGCAACTCATACGATGTATATGACGCTGTTAATGTCTTTACCGTTATGCACTTTTGTCTTTACTGGTAAGTTTATTTTAGTGGGCCACCGCCATTTGCTCTGTCAAAAATGTATATCATGGATACATTTTTAAAAATAGGACTTTAAGCATGGCTATTTCAGCATCAGAGATATTTAGTCATATAAAACCAAGGTGCCATAATAAAATACTGAATTTGATTTTTTTTCCCCCCAAGTATCTTGACCACTGTTGATCAAATTCCATGAAAATGACCCATATTACAATACTCTCAGGCATATATACTATATATATATATAAACAATTAATATTACTGCAGTTTAATCGCAACAGTCGTCTTCTTTGTGTGACACCCACAAATCTAAGCGTTTTCTGTCTGTTCGTATTATACTGCCCCTTGGTGGCCAAGGCACGCACACACACGAAGGAAGCCCATTGGATGAATTTTTTAATCACAAGGCCAAACCTGTTTCATTCTTCACATTCTACTGAATTATGTCAATCCAGTGCAATCCATCCATCCATTCTCTGAGCCGCTTCTCCTCACTAGGGTCGCGGGCGTGCTGGAGCCTATCCCAGCTGTCATCGGGCAGGAGGCGGGGTACACCCTGAACTGGTTGCCAGCCAATCGCAAGGCACATCGAAACAAACAACCATTCGCACTCACAGTCATGCCTACGGGCAATTTAGAGTCTCCAATTAATGCATGTTTTTGGGATGTGGGAGGAAACCGGAGTGCCCGGAGAAAACCCACGCAGGCACGGGGAGAACATGCAAACTCCACACAGGCGGGGACGGGGATTGAACCCCGCACCTCAGAACTGTGAGGCTGACGCTCTAACCAGTCGGCCACCGTGCCGCCAGTGCAATCCAGTAAAGTGTTATTTTTCTGATTAAAAAGCACATTAGAAAACATGAGAGTGTTTTTATTTTGGGTGTGGCTGGAACAGATTTCCATTCATTTCAAATTATCGTGATTTGTGATACAAATGCTTTGCGTTACGAGCGTCGATCGTCTCGTAAATCACGGCACCACTGCATTATGTAATGATTATAATACTACTTACCATCCACCAGAACCAAACAAGAACATTCGGCCCGGCCTGCCGAGTTCTCCACTTTGCATTTGTACTCGCCTTCGTCCTCGGGCAAAGCTTTGTCGATGCTCAGCGAGCACACGCCATCTGACACACATACACATGTACGCACGCACCAAAGCAGCAAAAACAAACACAGCGAAGAAAAATAACCATCATTAATAATAAAGATAACAATAACGATAATAATTATGGACGCACCGATAGCACTCTTCTCAGACGGCGTTTGAGTACTTGTACTTACATTTTAGTACTCGCCTATACCGAGTACCAATACTTTATAATGCCATTATATATTGCAATTGTGATAAAATGTGTTTTATTTTAATCCAATATTGTTGAAGAACCTTTCTTGAATATTATAAAGTAACAACTACTCATTATTGACAGTTGAGGCTGTAACTCAAGGTATTCCAGTTATGTGCTGTCTCCGTCGTAACACTAGAGGGCACTATGTAAAATGAGGATCACTGTGCACACCTCGCAGCTCTGCCTGGCAACAAGAACAGAATAAATCCCATGTCACAGAAAAAAAAACAACAACAACAAAATGAATCATTGCAACTGTGTGATTGTATAGTGTGTCCAACAGAAATGTTAATTGCTCAGTAATCTGTTTTACGCGCAAGCAGCCGTTACGTGCTTGCCAATGCAAACCAGCATTCATTACACCACCAAATGGGCGGAAAATAACAACGTAGAAACAAAATACAACGAAACTGACACAAAGATGCATGGAATTACCTGTCACGCAGATTAATCTTCACAACACATAAACAACTGCAAAGTACTTACCCTGAAAAAGCGTCACTATAAAGGCAACTAACGATTATTTTAATAACTGATTAATCTATCGATTTTTTTCATTGATTGAATTTCCATCCCTTTATTATAAAACAAGGGATTATTTCAAATTGACAGTGCAGAAAATGCACAAAGATATATTGATTATAAATCAGTTAATGGTTTGGTCCGTAACATGTGACAGAAAATCGGCAAAAATGTTGATCATTGTTTTCCAAGGTAAAAGCAGATGTTGGAAGGTCTTATTTTGATTCAACACAAGGTAATCATTCTGCTTTCACGGAGGACAACAGAAATCTGAGAATATTTGCTGTGGAGAGGCTGAAATCAGCGGATTTGTACAATTTTAAGTTAACAAGTTCCACAGGTGTCAAACTCAAGGCCCTGGGGGCCAGATGTAGCCCACCACATCATTTTTTTTGTGGCCCGCAAAAGCAAATCATTTGCTTCAACTGCCATGATTCTTGAATTGTCATATGTAACAAATAATGTTGAGAGCTTGCAAGCATTTTTTTTTGTTACCGAACCCCTTTTTACAGTGACTGGAACAATATTTACTTAACTTCTGATTTCAAAACTAGTTATCTGTCAATGTGTTGTGTATATGGATTAATATGATGGGGGGATTAAAATGTATATGGTTTCACAGTCATGACCCTCTCAGGGAAACTGTGAGTACAATGAGGTCTGCGACAAAAATGAGTTTGACATCCCTACTCTAAATTATGAATCAATTAACAAAATAGATTAATTTGATCATCAATTCGTTGTCGATTTATCGTTGCACTTCTAAAGGCGACACAGATCACAGTCTGGGCTAATAAGATCTAACGGAATCTTGTGAGCAGATTACACCCTAACATTACCGGTACAACACACAAAAAGAATATGAACACCTTGTTATCAACTATTTTCAGACGATCAAAGAAATGCAACGCACAAATGCATGCTGAGCAGAGCGGGCACATTTTTATGACAGTATCGGTTCATCCCTAATAATATTTTTTTATGGAAGGATGGAAATGTTTTGCTTGCGGCAGTAGTCAATCAAAGGGCAAGATGGACACTGATTTTCACTGAGACCGAATGGAAAGAATTCATCATTTGTTTACGTCGTACACGTCACTTTTTCACAAACAAAACCATGTTAGATTGCTCTCTTTTCGTATTGGTCGCAAGAGTGCAAACAGAAATGTTTCTTCGAACGGACTCGCGAATGAAACACAACATAGACATTGTTGTAGTTATTATTTTTGTTATTAACATTATTATTATTATTATTATCATATTGCATCCCCTATTGCTATTGCTCATACTAATTGTATAGTTTTAGTGATTTTTATTTCTGGGCAGGAAAATGAATGCATCCCACACCGATGTATGTACCACCACAAATGTTACAAGATGAGAGAAAAAATGGTGTGGATTCGGTATTACCACGGCGATGCATTTCCCTAAAATTACGGCGAAACTCCCATTGGAAATGGATGGGGCGCCATCCCAGTCATGCGAGAAGCAAGAGATTTTGGTGTCAATCGTTTTTTTTAAAATGAGTCAATTGAAAGATGAAGAGGAATTTCAGACAAAATCCGATTTTCAATGAGTGTGTAATGCATTTGTTTGGCGTACGGAATTGCCACCAGAGTGGAGAGACAGCAGAAAAACATCTGAAGATTTTCTAACTGGTTACCCTGGCCACACAATTCCCTCCTGCTGCCTACGGCTCGGTATAATTGGGAACATAGCTATCTGCTTTCCCTCATAAAAAACCAAACACATACAATTTAGCTTGTAGCTTTTGTTCAACTTGAAGTGAAGGGAAGTCTATTAACTTTTTGCTCAGCCAGAATCAAAATGTTCACAATTGAACCTGCTCTAATTATATCAGTTTTGAACCGATATGAAAAATGAGCATTTCCGTGCTCCTGAGCCTCAGCATCCTCACAAAAGTCACTCAGAATTCATATCACAAACAGTTTAATCATGAGAGCCATTTGTTCGAGGTAAACTTTCTCAGCAAAACACATACAAAACATGCCAAATCAATCTGCTACCGTATATGTTAACATACCTACTGTTAGCATGTTAGCATTTTAGCAGTAGTCATTGAAAATAGTACCTGACCATAGGGCATAATATTAAACCCTTATCGAACCGTACCGACTGTTTCATCTTGAAACATACATTCCCAACATGGTCTTTTGGTGGCTCGGAGAGCATAAAAGAAGTCCGCAGGCTCAAGAGCATTCTCTATTTAGGCTCCAGTACTCTGGAATGCCCTACCCGCAAATATTAGTCGAAATGTTTAAATCCCGACGCAAGACTTATTTTCACACTTGTGCATCTACTTAAACCACATGAAGTATGCAAGTTGCCTCTCGTGAATAAAAACCACAGACATGTGGATTTTGGCCTGTTTTAATGCCGCTCCTCATCTCTCTTCTCCCTCCTCTCCTGCTTGGAGTGGGGGCGAGGCGGTGATGATCAAATCTGAGGCCGTAGCTGTATGAATTCTGCACCGACCGACCGCGACAAGCTCTGAGGTGGACCACTTCCCCGGAGGCGTCTACTGTGATGCTTCATCTCATTAAATGGACTCTCTTGCTATTTGAACTGATATTGTACAGTACCATACTATGTGTTACATGTTGCCCACTCGGCATCCATTGCTGCCTGATCATCCTGGAAGAGGGATCCCTCCATTTGTGCTCCCTACTCAAGGTTTCTTCTTTTTTTCCCAAATGGGGTTTGGAGTTTTGAACTTTGGAACTGCTTTCGTGTTATCTTGACATATGTTAGCATAACAACTGTTAGTGATGTAAAATTTTCAGACCTGGATTTGTGTTCTCTGTACTCAGGATGCTATTTTGCTCTATGTTAGCATAGCGACTGTTAGCATTTTAGCATTGTATATTTTAGGACATTGTAGGCACCCACAGGGATAAATGTAAAATGTCAATGGGCCTTAGCACAGAGTCTCCATTCCACATTATTAGCAGCAACAATAAACGGACATACATGCTAACTGCACAGTGTTCATTTCCTAACGATAACAATATTTGGATGATTTATAATTTTGCTGATGACGTTGGAATGACATCATTGGTGTCCATGTGCATGTGTGCGTGTGTGCGTGTTTGTATGAAGACTACTCTTTTGTATGCGTGTGTGTGTATATGTACTACGTGTGAGGTCATACAAAGGCTACTCTTGTGTGCGTCCACGTGAGTGTGTGTGTGAGTGCGAGTGTAGGTAAGGACTACTGTACTGAGCGTGTTCGCATGTGTATGTGTTTGTACAAAGGCTACTCTCCTGTATCTGTGCGTGTGTGTGTTGACCTTGGTTTTTGAGGACGATGAACTTGGAGGCTTTGATGAGTTTCCCATCGAGCGTCCAGCTTGCGTTGATGTCGCAGGCAGTGTCCAGTCGGCACTGCAGATGGCAGGCGCTGTCCGTCCAGAACCGTCATGTCGCTCAGCTTCTCAGTGAACCGGGGCATCTTGCCGCCGCCTTCCCCGCCGTCCTTCACAAAATTGTTGACCACCTTGCCGCGCTCTCCGTTCTTGTCCACGCCGCTCGTCTTCTTATTGTCGATGGCAGCGGCGTCGTTCTTCTTGGCAGGCGCCTCGGCCGGGGCAGCGGCCTTGTTTGCAACGCTGCCCTTCTTCCCCAGCACGGCGCGGAAGTCCATCTGCTGCGCTGCACCACTGGTCGCCTTGCGCTCATCCTCCGACTTGGTCTTGACCCCCTTCAAGTTGGCCTTAAAATCCATGGTGGTGAGGCGGCACCCTCTCCACCCTCACGCTCGCTCTGGTCCCGCTTGTCTCCTGGTGCCCCGAATGGATGTGGAGCTGCGACCCGCACCCCTCTGGTGCACCTCCTGACCTCCTCCTTCTTCTGCTCCCCGCTTGGCCTCCTGCTGCCACTCCTCTTTCTTCGAGCTCTTTGTCAAGTTCTTCCTCTAGTTAAACTAGTTCTTATTCAGGTGTTCCTTTTGCCCCTTGCTTGGCCTCCTGCCAATCTGGAGTGAGCCTCGTTCTCCTGCTGATAATTGTCCTTCTTCTCTGTGCTCTTCTTCTAATTCTTCTAGTTTTTCTGATAGTTCTGCAATTTTTTTTCCAGTTACTCCTTTTTTTCCTTCCTGCTTAGCTTCCTTCCACTGTGGAGTACTCGACCTCCAGCTGCTAATCCTTGTTCTTCTTCTTGTTCTTCTGCTTCTTCTAAATCCTCCTGTAGCTCTTTTTCTTCTGGTTATTGTTCAGGCTCCTGTGCTTGAGCTCCCCGCCAGGCCTCCTGCCACCGTGGAGTGACTCGCCACCTCCTCCTCCTCTTCCTCAGCGGATGGAGCGAGCAAGAGAATAAACAGCTGGGTTAAAGTCCCTGGCCTCGAAGAGAAGCACTGGCCCCCGCCCCCTGCAGCTGAGGGGTGGCGGGGAGAGTGGGCGGGGGGTTATGAGGCTGGGTGGCGGAGGACTAGTGGGGGGTGGGGGGGTCTTACATCACATCAAGTGAGCGCTGTGGCCAAATAAGGTCATGGAGCCTGAAGATCAGCGGAGACGACTCGCCATCGCGGGTTCCCATGGAACGTCGCACCGGGCAGGAAGTGCTCCTCGTCATCTCCGTCAATCAAAGTGACATTGATTGATTGACACCCAGACAAGAAGTGTTGTTGAGGCACACCTGGGATGGGGGGGGGTGAGAGAAGCCTTGGTCCTGGTTCATGACTTGGCCGGCTGGCGAGGGGCAAACAGGAAGAGATGAGCTGATGGCAGGATTAGAGAAGCTTTGGGGAATTTCAACATGCAGGATGGACCACGAGAGGGATGGCGTAGAGTGGGGTGGGGTGTGGTGGGGTGAGGTGGTGGGGCAGGGGGTGAATAAAATGATGGTGGGGGAGGTGCAGGATGGAAAAATGAGCCAGGACATGAAAACAAGAAAAATGCTGGCTAGTATACGAATTATGTATGAGAAGTAGTAGTCGTGGTGATGTCGATGGTAATAGCTTTATTCATACTTTATATATACTGTGCAGTTCTACTGCTTAGACCATAATTCTATTCATTAACCACCATTTGCATTACTACTTAAATATCTAATTTTGTAAATATCTTCTATTTTATATTTTTTTTACAGATGCAATTTTTTATACTTTACACAAATGTTCTGGAGATGGAGCTTCTTTCAATCTCATAGTTTATGTGTACAGTGACAATAAAGGGCATTTGTTTCTATTCTATGATGCAGCACCTTTAAAAGCACGTTGAGAAAGCAATTTGGCAAACAGAAAAATATTCAGAAAACAAAATGAGATAACAATTGTAACATGAAACGTAAAACTAATAAAATAACAAATAAAATCTTATTACAATATAAATAAAGTAACGATTGAGAAAGCGAGGCAATCCAAGAACCCAAAAGACCCAATTGATAATAATTAGTGGTAGCAGTATTGGCGGTAGTAGCAGAGGGAAAAATAGAAGTGCTGCTACTACTACTACATCTACTACAACCACGACGACTAGTACCATTACTACTGTTGCTACAACTATGACTACTACTACCATCACCACTACGAGTCGTAGTCGACTACTATGATTACTACCACTTCTGCTACTACAACTCCGACGACCACCACTATTACTACCCCTACTACCAATGGTTCTACGATTTCTACTACTTCAACTACTACTATTACTACTGCTGCCATGACTACATCTATTACTACCACCACTACTACCTCAACTATTCCTACTTTAGTACTACAACAATGAGTCATAGTTGTAGTGTACGACAACTACTAGTACCATTACGACTGCTGCTACGACCACGACTACTACTACTGGTACGACTACTACTACTTTTACTGTCACTACTACCAGTACTGTAAATACTTACACTTACAATTTACAAAGTATACAATCCGACTACAATGCCAGTATTGTTACGGAAGTATCCTGTCGCTGTATTGCAACTTTTCTGACTCAAGGAAGCAGCTGATTGGCCAAGAGGGTTCCTCGCATCCAATCAACTGTTAAAAGCAGCAGCCAATCCCAGAAGAGCACACGCACGCAAACACAATTCAGTCGTCCTCACGTGCACTTACACAGACGTGCACCGCTGCCATTAAACATTCACCCAAACGGAACATCCTATTAAACACGTGCATACACACACACACACACACACACACACACACACATACACACGCACACACACACATACACGCACACAACACACACACACTCATGTCTGTGTCAGATCTGGTAGCGAAAAGGAAATCCAAACTCCTTATATGGTCAAGACCAGCCAGGACACACACACACACACACACACATACACACACGTAAGTATGTGTGCAGGAAATGAGCTAAAAAAAAACATTGGAAATATGCTATACTGGAAGATGGCTATGAAACAAGTGGTAAAAATAGTAATAAACACATAATAAGCTCATAAACAAATAATATGATGTATGCATGATTATGTGTTGACTTAGGGGGGTGCATAGGGGGGAGAGGGTATTTCCTGTTTCTGGACAATTTTCCAAATAAAGTTGTGCTTGATGATTTTGTGCTGATCTGCGATTGGCCGAGCAGGATGTCGGGGGCGTACACATGATTGTCAAGCATGCTAACTTAGTGCTGCCCCCACAGCACCAAAGTGGTACTGCAAGAGTATTATTACGAGTAGTAGTTGTAGAATTTTCTAAATTTCCTCCCTGTCTTTACATTAGTTTAAAAGGCTTAACTGTTTTTCAATCTTGAAATGTAATCATATGTCTTGAAATGTCTTTGCTGTGTAAAAATAGCCTCGCTGTCTTTCAAATACTCTAAATGTCTTTAATTGACCCCACTGTGTCCCTTTCAAGTGTCTTCAGTGAGTCGTTGAATGTCTTCACTTTATTTATTTAAATGTCCTCACAAAGGAGGACATACAAAGACACGCACATTTGCAGTCCATGCCCTTCTTGGGTGGACTTCAGCTTTTTACTCTGTGTGTGTGTGTGTGTGTGTGAGCGGCATGTTTTGTCTTTATAAGGCTTCCAGCGCTCGCATTACTTTCATGCTCCTTGGTCTTGAGTGTGTACGTGTGCGCGTGCATGTGTGTGTGCAAGTGTGTGTGTGTGTGTGTGTGTGCGTGTCGGGCGCCGTCGTCTGGACGGTTTGACTACTGCAAGGTTCACATACACGTTACACACTATACAGTACACGATATATATATATATATACCGCATATAATTTTACTGTCATTGCACATCACAGGTACAAGGCAATGAAATTCAGATTGCATCCAACCGGAAATCCTTAAGCAGTGATTAAATGACTATGATACAATATAAGCATAGGATAATATACACGGCAATATACAATATATACATAGTATAATATACAGTCGTGCTAAAAAGTATCGGCACCCCTGGGTGCCAATATTTTAGCCATGACTGTATAAAAGGACACGTTCTGCTTTTTTTTCTTGACTGTCTGACATGAAATCAGACTAAACTTTTCCTGTTTTAGGTCAATTAGGATAAGCAGAATATTTCTATTTGCTAAATGCCAAAATAGTGAGAGGATATTTTTATACAAATATATATAATAGACTACAATCATGCTAAAAAAGATTGGCACACCAGGGTTGACAATATTTTTGATCACGACTTTACATTGTAATATACAGTAGATAGTGAGTACAAAAGGTATATATATTTATATATTGTACCAGGTATGTACAGGCTATAAACAGGCTATGACTATACTATGATTATGATATAATTAACCGTATGTACAAAAGTGCGCGGAAGAAAGTTGCAGTTGATGGTGCCGTGAAAAGCCCATTTAGTTCACTTTCTGGGGCTTTGGGGGATGTGGGGTTGCTGTGTGTTTGTGAAGGGGGCTGGGTGCAGCGCAGGGGAAGCGTTCAGTCGGGAGACAGCTGGAGGGAAAAAGCTGTTCCTGAACTTTGAGTGAGTTTTGTTCAGACGCTCCTGTAGCGTCTCCCAGAGGGCCAACAGTCTGTGCACTGGGTGGTCGGAGTCTTTTGTAATGCTTGATGTGCTCCTGAGACGGCACCTCCTGTAGATGGCATAGAGTGATGCTCCGGTGATGTGCTGGGTTGTTTCCGAGACAGACAGACATCCCTGTACCAAACCGTAATACAGTTGGTTAGGATGCTCTCAATGGTGTAACAGTAGAAGTTCCATGATGTCTGAAGAGGTGTTTTTTTTCCTTCAGAGTCCTTAAGTTGAACTGTTGCTGGTGAGACTTATTGACCAGGTTGGAGCCGTTGGGCTCCACTGTCGTACTGTTGATGTGAAAGGGTGGATGAGTGGACAGCCTTCCTCCTGAAGTCCACGATGAGTTCTTTGGTTTTATATATATTGAGCAGCAGGAGGCCGACTCATCGATGTTCTTGATGAGGCCAATCACTGTGGTGTCGCCCGCAAACTTGATAATGGCGCTGGAGTCATGTTCATGGTCTGCAGTCGTAAGTGAAGAGGGAGTAGAGGTGGTGGGCTTGTAGTCACCGATGTCCCGAGCATAGATATCTATGGAGCGTGGACTTCGAGAGCGAATTGGAGCGACGTGCAGAGTGGCCGCCATCTTGAAGAGGAATGCTCTCGCCCCTCTGCTCCATTCATTTCTGTTGCGACATTGAGCATAAGCACAATAAACCAAATCATAACTCGCTAAAGGTTTAAATGATTTTCATGTGGTTTGTTCTGTTCGAAATGTCAGACGTGGCTACGATGCAAAGAAAAAAAAAAACTGTGCCCTGAAAATGTTTTTCACTAAAATAATTGATCCCATTATAAATCTCTCTTGGTCCAATGCCATTCTACCCTTGTGTCCCACTTTTTCCTACTTCCAGTGGGGAAAATAACATCTACAATAATTCAACGACTTCTAAATCCAATGTCTCTTTCCTGTATTCAACATGTGCCTCCTAAGCAACTACTCCCACTACATTGCTTTATAATGTTAACCTCCTCTACGACATAATGTCAAAAATGTCTCGTGCCATAATTTCTCCAGCACTTTCTCCGAGTGACTCTATAAACCACCGCTGACACGAGAGGAGTTCACACTCGCTCGAAGCAAAACTTAAACACAATGACAATTCTTAAGTATATGTACGTCATATCCATCCAATTTCTGTACCGCTTTTCCTCACTAGGGTGGCGGGCATGCTGGAGCCTATCCAAGCTATCTTCGGGCGAGAGGCGGGGTACACCCGGAACTGTTCGCCGGTCAATTGCAGGGCACATATAAACAAACAGCTATTCACGCTCACATTTATACCTACGGTCTTCAATCAACCTACACCACACGTTTTTGGGATTTGGGAGGAAACTGGAGTACCCGGAGAAAACCCACGCAGGCATGGGGAGAACATGCAAACTCCAGACAGCAGGAGTTTGAACCCCGGTTTCAGAACTGTGAGGCAGATGTGCTAACCAGTCGGTCACCGTGCCGTACGTCATAGTTAGCCATATTAGCGTTTATTTCCATCCTTTCAGGGCAGGTGTCCTGCTTAATACCAACTACCAAATTACCTCAAGTGTGTCCTCACCAGATTCTGACCAGCCACTGATCATCAACCGACTCCGACATCAGCCAAACGACGTCCTTGTTTGCTTCAAGCAGTCTCCATTTTGTTCCCCACTGAAACAGACTTTCATCAATTTACAACGGCCGACTTGGTAAACGTTGATTCATAGGATCATTTTGCTCTCTTCTGGTCAGCTGTTCACTGTCTCCTCCTCAAGGGCCTTGCATTTGCTCACATTCTGCAATAAAAGACATTTTCTTTCATACAGACGCAGTCATCATGTTGAAGAAGCTCTCTGATTCGTTCATGACAACATATCAACACAGTCGGGCCCCTCCTCCGTTGCTTAGTCTCTGTCAATTTCGCGGGTGATCTTCCAGTTGGATAGTCTTCCTTGGCATGGCCATGACGAAGGTGGTGAACGACTGGCCGCTGTAAGAAAATATGAGATTGGACACACTGAGTTTTCAATTGTCAATAAAGTCAATTTAGCAGTAGCGTGACCTCCCGTAGCCACCTACCGAGCAAAGGGTGTTTCTGTCTAATCCATACCTTCAAATCTCTTCATGACATCCGATTGCCTTCTAACTTGTTCAAACAAAACCCCCAATGTTAAGATATAGTCAACATTTGTTCTTAACCTTCTGCCTACGGCCGTAAATCTTCTGCAACCTCAATCTCTTCCGATCAATCATCTGCTCCCCCTATTGTAAACTCGCAAAAGTGCCCTGTCGTAAACTTGGCCCCCCAGCCGGGACCCTTGCGTCCTGTCATAAACATTTACAATGGTCATTTCCCTGCTAATTCAGGGCCTCTGTGACATAGAAATAATTCTCCTAAGGTTCTCCTGTTTGCTATAAACTCAAGAGTAGTATTAACTAGTACCTATTAATTCATATAGAGTGCTCTACTATTAACCTTCCTGAATGTATTATTACCTAATGCCACACATGATCAATGCCTCGAATGAGCCTCCCCATCCGCTATTGTCCAACTCTTCTAAATCACTACTGCTTAGACTTTACCATCCTCTCGTCAATATTCAATAGCTTCAAGCCTCTGTTGCCCTAATTTACCTCAAACCTCCCCGAGAAAATAATTATGCCTACGAAAGATTCCCTTTCTTTAACCCAGATCGTACTCCTCCACTTTGTTCAACAGAAGACCTCTCAATTTACGATTTGCTCTTCCATTAACTGTTCAAATAGATTGTAACAAGGCACTAAATCTATATGCCTGGGATTAACGTATTCTCCAAATGGATCCTCGTATCAGAATCCAAAAACCTCTGGAATAATGTTCACGCAAAATAGAATACAACTGTACAATGTTTTTTTTTTTTTTTTTTTTTTTCCCCGCTTTACTGACTGGGGTGTGCATTGTGCAAAACAACATCGGTTTGGCTAGGGACCCCCGAGCAGCCGCGAGAGAATTCAAGATCAACGAATCCATCCGAGTTTTAGCGGTAAAAAAAAAGAAAAACAAAACGCGGAAACAAGGCGAGGCCAACTCGGGCAATGGATTAATGAGCAAAGAATAACTCGGGGCTTGCCATCATTCCGGGAGGCTCGACAAACCGCTGGACATCCGTGTAAACAGGGCGTTCAAAGTGAAGTTGCGAGCGGCGTGGAAGCGATGGATGACAGATGGCGAACACAGCTTTACTAAGACTAGGAGGCAGCGTCGGCCGCGTTACGCCACAATTTGTGAATGGATTGTGGATGCTTGGGCTAACGTGTCTGCTTGCACTGTTGTTCGAGCTTTCGCACGGCAACGAGACTGATTCGAACCTGGCGTGTTTGATGGAGAACTCGCCCAGCTGTTCATTTTGGATACAGAACACGAGGACTTTGATGGATTTGTGGATGAGGATTGATCAAAAAATAACGTGAATACATTGTTAAATACTTCAATAAAGTACAACCGAACTCAGTTTTGCTCCCGCTGCCTTTTTAAAAACATACGCTAGCATGCATGCTAGCGTATTTTTTAAGCTAGCGTATGTTTTACCATGCCTGCGCCCAATAATACGGTGCATCTTATGTACGTGTTAAATACAGAAATAGACCCCGTAACTGAGACTGCGTCTTTTAATATGGTGCGCCCTATGGTCATGAAAATACGGTACTCCACGTCATTTCCCCTGTACATAATTCAAATTAGGCGCCATCTCATGGTGTAGCTGAATCCCTCTCTTCCTTCCTAACTAACCAGAAAGTCGCAATGTTAATCAGCAGATGTTCCCTTATTTCTCCTATTTAAATTAGCGGCACTGGAAACCAGCAAAATAACGACATACCATACTAACACCTCCCTCCATTTTATTAAAATGGGAAGAAATTAATTTACGATACTAATTTAATACCCTATTTCTGCTTACATTGTCAAAGTGTGTCCATTGATTTATTTTCTTAAAACGTTTTGCCACAAACAGGAACTTCTATATATATAAAGATTTACTATAATTATCGGATCTCTCTTTATCCCCAATTTTCATGAAGCACGGACTGGTCGTCATCCTAATTGAATCACGGCGGTGCTTCGACATTTCAACTCATTACTCCACTTTAATACACTTTATACAATTCTTGACGCACAAGTTCATACTTATTCTACTCTTGTACAATGCACTTTGGAAGGAGTTAATGAATTCCTCACGATCGTTTATCTCAACTGCTCTCTAAACATCCCATCCATCCATTTTCCGAGCCGCTTCTCCTCACTAGGGTCGCGTGCGTGCTGGAGCCTATCCCAGCTGTCATCGGGCAGGAGGCGGGGTACACCCTGAACTGGTTGCCAGCCAATCGCAGGGCACATAGGAACAAACACCCATTCGCACTCACAGTCATGCCTACGGGCAATTTAGAGTCTCCAATTCATGCATGTTTTTGGGATGTGGGAGGAAACCGGAGTGCCCGGGGAAAACCCACGCAGGCACGGGGAGAACATGCAAACTCCACACAGGCGGGGCCAGGGATTGAACCCGGGTCCTCAGAACTGTGAGGCTGACGCTCTAACCAGTCGCCCACCGTGCCGCCGCTCTCTAAACAATATATTTTAAATCCCCGAGCCAACTTACTTTACAATCTTAAAATAGGGGAAGTTTCTTCTCTTCTCCTTTGCTCCTCTACTAATTTCTCCCCAAATCACTTTCACGTCCTTCTCCTTTCCCCCGACTTTTATTCATCTCCTTTCATCCTGAATCTACACCTTATTACTGTTTGTCGTATTATAAAAACATCTTTCAATTTATCACTAACCTTTGTCCTTCGCAGTCCTATATGAGCCGAATATGAGACTTTCGTGTATTCTAACGCCATCCCCTTCGGCACCAGTGTTGCCTCAGTTACCTTGAAAAAGTAACTTTGTTACTTTACTGATGACTTGATATCAAAAGTAACTTAGTTAGAAAAAAGTAACTTTTTAGTTACTTTCAGTAGCTGCCAAGTGGCAAGAATATCACCCACAGAACAAAAAAAGCATTAGCTTAAGCCATTATTTGGTAATGTACGCCAAACAAGTTACAGAATGATGTCATCAACATGAACCAATAACTTAAATGTTAGTGAAGTTGAAGCCACATTAAATCAGCAACTTAGTGCAGACTTGACATCCCAACACAGTTACAGTAAGTAACTAAATGTAAACAAGCACACCATTGTCAGTACACTTCTCTAAAGACTCTTCACTGATAGATAGAAAGATGCCGATTGTGGTCTGTGAAGGCAACTGTGTGTGCGTGCGTGTACATAAACGTGAGATTGACACACACACAAACACACAGTATTGCTCCCACCAAAGTAATTTTGATACGAAGAGTGAGAAAACCTTTTTGCTCCCAGTGACAAGTTTAACCAGCTGTTTAACAAGCAAAGCTGTGGGTGATTGATGGGGGGGAGAAGCACTTACGACGTGAGCGGTCTCGGTTAAATGCTTCTGCACAGCTGGACTGCTCTTTGTTCGAATCACCAACTACAAAGTGGAACTTTTTGAGAGACATTGATGATGCAAAAGTAACTATTGTTGGTTAGAAGAAGTAACTGTAGTCTAATTACTTTCCTGAGGAAAGTAACGCGTTACTTTGCTCGTTACTCAAAATGGTGTTTTTTTTTTTTTTGGCGGCATCACTGGTCGGCACTACGTAAAAGTAATTCTGTAACACTTAACTTTTGCCTTACGCATTCCCCCATTTCAGACCTTAAATAACTCCTTCACACCAAACAAATTCCCGTTGACACGCACTTTTAACTACTACCGTTCCAACGGTTGAAAATATACTTAGTAATATCCTTGTGGTGCGGCACGGTGGATGACTGGTTAGAGCGTCTGCCTCACAGTTCTGAAGACCGGGGTTCAATTCCCGGCCCCGCCTGTGTGAAGTTTGCATGTTCTCCCCGTGCCTGCGTGGCTTTTCTCCGGGTACTCCGGTTTCCTTCCACATCCCAAAAACATGCACGCTAGGTTAATTGCCGACTCTAAATTGCCTGTAGGTGTGAATGTGAGTGCGAATGGTTGTTTGTTTGTATGTGCACTGCGATTGGCTGGCAACCAGTTCAGGGCATACCCCTCCTCCTGCCCGATGATAGCTGGGATTGGCTCCGACACACCCGCGACCCTAGTGAGGAGAAGCGGCTCAGAAAATGGATGGATGGATGGACAACATAACCTATTGGCTCACATAACCGATTGGCTCACTGAGTTGTTTCGAATAGGAAGCTACTCCCCTTTACCTATAGTTGGTGTCACTTTTGTCCACAAAGTGGCTCTCTGTCCATGAATCAACCGTATGCCCAATGGCGCACACCGAGACTGGTTTTGAACCAGCAAATGGTGATGTTATCGTGATATTACCATGGCAGTCCCCGTTTTATGGCTCGCTTCCTAGCTTACCTAAAGGACGTATTGTCCTGTAAGCAGCAGAGGGGGGAGAACCTTCTGGGTAAGCAAACGGTCACAAGAATTGCCCTTTGTTAGTTGAAGCAATCTCTCTCTTACAGTACATGCTGTGCTTACTATGCTGTACTGTGAAAATGTCAAAATAAGATACTATTAAAAATACACCACACGCACTGACACACTTGAAATGAGTGTGCTTTTGTTTTCAGTGCTCATGCGCACCTGCGCACCACTTTTTTATATATATATATAGTCCCCTCCAAAAGTGTTGGAAGGTAAGGTCAATTCCTTTGTTTTTGTTGTATACTGAAGACATTTGGGTTTCAGATCAAAAGATGAATATGAGACAAAAGTTCAGAATTCCAGCTTGTATTTCATAGTATTTACATCTAGATGTTTTAAACAACTCAGGACAGAGCACCTTTTGTGGAGCGTTGGTAGAGCGTTTGGTACTTCACACAGTTCTAGAGATCTATTGAAGATCTGTGTGAAGACTGGAGGGAGCTGGTGCGCGCAGATTTTGAGGCAGGATTGGGACACAAGGTCTGGGCCCGCCGCTTTGTTTGTTTGTTTTTTGTTTTTTTTTGGTCCTGTTCGGCTGTTAGGTCAAGCAAAAATTATGTATCCCTTTTATGCCAGAACACTTTTACTGAGTCACAGTGGAGTCTTTAAGATGGCGCTGTGGTTTCGTAGTATTATAATGGATATTTATTTTTATTTTACTATTATTTATTATTTGTTTACTATTAAACAAGATGAGAAAATAACAAGGACACATTATATATCAGTGTTGTATGCGGCAGTAGTGGTACACCCTGTGAGGGAAGGACAGGACAAGATAAAACAGGACAAGGACAGGAGAGGAAGCATGCAGAACAAGTGTTGTCAACCCGGCTGTACAACTGAAGTTTGGTGGGAGTGGCTATGTAAATATGATTATGTAATATATAATATTATTTGTCGCAATGAGTGGCCCCACACACAGCGAAAAAGTCCCAGGGGTGTGTGCCTGCGGACACATGTAAGTGAATTGACACCGTTTCCCATGCACAATGACTAACAGAAGTGTCCTGCACCGCGGAGGCTGAGGACCCCACCCAATCAATCGAGAGGCGGGGTCGGGCCCAGGAGTCTACCCGAGAGCAGACCAGCGGATGGGAGATGTCCCACACCGAGGGACCCAGGGCAGTCCACCGGCCCCACCGAGGTGCCCTGACAACTGGCCACCCGGAGGAGGCTACAGGGACCCAATGCCACCCCCCGCCACCGCCCCACATGCCCCATGTGCCCCACCACCCCCACCCCTCCCGCAAACTGTAAACTATTTTTCCATCTTTTCTGCATCATTTGTCTTTGTAATGTTAATTTATTTTGTCATCTGATTTCTAGCGCAATTGTACACAGCTCTGTCCCCACTTCGATAGGTGTCCCCTTTAACCCGGCGAAGTTGCTGAAGTTTGGCAGTAAACCACGGCTTGTTGTCATTGAACGTGCGAAATGTCTTTGCTGCTACATACACATGCTAGGGTGAGTCTTGTAAAAAAAAAAAATAAATCATACACTAGATTTCTTGCACTACGCCGGACTACTTTAATCCATGAATAGTTGACTTTCCCCAAAGTGTCTCACTTGTGTGCATCTACGGAGCCAATGCCGTTCCGCCTGCGGCTCGCTGGTTTCGTCAGCGGCGCGGCAGGTGTTACCACAGCAATGACAATTTATCGAGTCCGGAAAAAAAGTCTCTGCAGTATTTATGGAACGATAACCTGCCCTACTCTCCCTCTGATTGGCTACAGTCACCAAAACAGGACTCCTACTTTTACTGGATAATGATTCGCTGAAGCACTTCAGTAACACACACACACACACACACACACACACACACATTGGGAAGCAATGCTCTGCATTTGTAGACGCAGAGTCACCATGCTTAAGGTGTCCTTGCTTATTTTTGTGTGTCTCAGACATGGGACACACACCAAACGAGATCCCTGCTAAAGAATGGAAAAAAATCTTGAAAAAAACTCGTTTTTGTTTCAGTAGCCTCAGTACTTACATTGTCACAGAATGAATATTCTGTGGATCTTGAAAGATCAGTCAAAATGCTCTAAATCTGCTGCCAGTCAATAAGTTAACAATAATACATGAACACTTCAAAGGCATTAATTAGTTCCTACATTATGTGATACGATAGAATATGGGTCATTTTAATATAATTTGATCTATAATGGTCAAGACATGGCCCACTGAATTTCGTTTTGAAAATCAATTTTACTGATCAGAGTATTTGAATTTTTGGCAGTGATTATCCGTCGAAACGTCACAATGGGTTCTTAGAAAAAAATACTCTATATGTAAAATTGTTGAAAATTGTAATGCAAAAATGTCTTCACTGTAGGTGTCCAAAATGAAGTCAATGATTTGCACCGTTTTTTGAAGATTCTGACATTTTTGGATATAGGATTTTTCTTCTATTGTTGAACTTGCCTTTTCAATGAAAACTAACACAAATGCATCTTAGTGTCTTCAGAGTTCCTTTTTGGGGGGGGTTCTATTACAAACGGTCCTTCTTCGTCACTCAAGCTGTCTTTACCGTTGATGCCACTGAAGAGAGCCTCATTATGTTGTTGCAATACACCAGAGGGATCTGTGAGCTGAAGTGCCAGGATGAGGCAGCCATTTTGCATTCTCACAATAGCAGACAGCATTCTCAAGGGTGTTATTTCTGAGATATGTGTGAATATGTATGAATTTGTTAAAGTGTCGGAACTACTGCATGTCTTTACCGTTATTATGATTGTATAAAGTTAATAATTTAATGAGTATTTATGCACTTTTATCCACAGAGTTTCAAGGGCAACACCTAAATTGTGCAACCCACATGCACTTAATGAAGCAGTTTGTCTTTACCGTTATTCAAGAAGTGTATTCCAATGGGCGACAACCATTTGTTCTGTCAATAAAGATTGCCTTTACTATGAATGCCAGAAATTTGAAACCATCAATAACTTTTTGAAAATAGGACAAAGTGTGGCTGTTTACCCATGTAAAACCAAGACGGCATAAAAAATTGCTCAATTAGAATTGTATTTTTACAAGTGTCTTTACCGTTATGAATCAAATTATACTGTATGAAAATGACCCATATGATCACGTGTGTGATGCGACGCAACACTAAATAAACAATATCACATTATAACCTAAAAGTGTTTCTTCCTACATTCTGTCATATGCTGGCAAATGCTCTCATCTAAACCGGGCAGTAAAGAATCACACACAAGTCGTGCTGCTGTGCTGACAATCACACTTTATTAAATCAGTAATGGAGAAAAACTCGAGGAGGCTGCTGGAAAAAAACAAACACCAAAGTCGAGAAAACGAGAGTCTCCCCGCGGATGAGGGTGCCCCCTCGTGAACGAGGGTCCTCACTCGCGGGTAAACCCTCCCTCGCTCGGAGTCCGCCGCTGCACACGATGGCGTGCCGACAGACGGACAGGCATTTGGTCGTCTACACACTAACACACATGCACACTGCAGACCTCCATGAGGAAGCGCCACCGTCTTTGGCAACCGGCGCTGACCAGGGCCCCGGTGAGGGTGGTGGCTGCCGGACAGGCGCCGGTTACCAAACATTGGGCGTTTAAAAAAACAAAAAAACAAACACGTGCTCAGGCAGTGCAGGCCGCTCGCACTGTGAGCGTGTCTTTGAAAACGGTGGTACGACATCATCCGTCGCAGCGCCAGGTCCCTTCGTGCTGCTTACGTGAGGGTAGAGGCAAACAGCGCTCGGGACCTCGCGCTCGTGGTTATTTTTTTAGTTTTTTTTAGTCTAGTGTTGAGTAAACTTCAACAGGGAGACGCTCTACCTGCTGAGGAAATCTTAGACGTCAACTTAACGTTGAGGCACAGTTTTGAGTTTCTGCATTTAGCAGGGTATTCGTTCCACGTGGCACTTTCTCCTGTTAAAGCTTCTTTTGGTTTCTTTGTTTCACTTCATATTAATTGTCATAAATAACGATGCATACATTCCTCATAACCGTCACATCCGGCTATATACATTATGTACATGTCACATTTTCAAACAAGTGGAGATACTTGAGTTTGTCATGTTTGGTACAAAAATAGTTCCTATTTACAAGTCGAGTCGCATACTAAATAAAAAGATGACAAAAATGGGAAAAGGGGACGCGCAGTATATTTGCTTGTTTTTGTTTTTTTACACGGCTCGAATGCTGATGTGAACGGTGGCCGTGTCACATCCCAGCTCGTTTGACAGTTTGAGGGTGTACGTTCCGGCATCTTCCTCTCGCACGCCCGTGATAATGAGGGTGGTCAGGTCCTCGCTGGTCTCAATGTGGAAGCGGCCCCCCGACAACAACTCGATCTTCTTGCCGCCACGAGACCATTCCACGTGCGTGGCATCACCCGAGAAGGCGCAGGCCACCGTCAGGACCTTGCCGGGCTCGATGCTGATGTCCTCGGGCACCGCCTCAATTCTGGGAGCAGAACCTGAACCGGCGAGATGCGCTCAGTTATTGACACCCGTTTGACATATTTTCAGATTTTACTGATGAATTTTAAAGCATATGGATGTAGAGTACACCTTTGACATATTTGTAATATTGTACAACAGTGAACTCCCGCTATATCGCCGTTCATCTTTCACGTACCCGAGAGAGTGAGATTTTGTGATCAGCTTTTCTTTTTTTTAAATTTAAAACATTTATTTTTTTAGGTTTTTACAGTGCGGCACGGTGTGAGCGTCAGCCTCACAGTTCTGAGGACCGGGGTTCAATCCCCGGCCCCGCCTGTGTGGAGTTTGCATGTTCTCCCCGTGCCTGCGTGGGTTTTCCTCCCACATCCCAAAAACATGCATGCATTGGAGACTCTAAATTGCCCGTAGGTGTGAATGTGAGTGCGAATGGTTGTTTGTTTGTATTTGCCCTGCGATTGGCTGGCAACCAGTTCAGGGTGTGTCCCACCTCCTGCCCGATGATGGCTGGGATAGGCTCCAGCACGCCCGTGACCCTAGTGAGGAGAAGCGGCTCAGAAAATGGATGCATGGATGGATGAAGCTTTTTACAGTTTATTGGTAAGTCTGACTTTAGAGTAGCCGGCATGGTGGGCGACTGGTTAGCACATCTGCCTCACAATTCTGGGGACCGGGGTTCAAATCCCGGCGCCACCTGTGTGGAGTTTGCATGTTCTCCCCGTGCCTGGGTGCGTTTTCTCCAGGCACTCCGGTTTCCTCCCACATCCCAAAAACATGCTTGGTAGGTTGCTTGAAGACTCTAAATTGCCCGGAAGTGTGAATGGTTGTTTGTTTCTATGTGCGATTGCTGGCAACCGGTTCAGGGTGTACCCCGTCTCCTGCCCGAAGATAGCTGGGATAGGTTCCAGCAGCCCACGAAACCTAGTGAGGATAAGCGGTAAAGAAAATGACTTTAGAGTGGCTCGCCTTCAGTGTAGTACCACGTTGAGCCACACCATGTCTAGCAGCCCTGCATTAGCTCTACTGGAAGAGATGCAACGTAATGAACAGCAAAAAGAGAAGGTAGCCACAGTCATAGTGTTCAGTCCCACAAAACACAGAGAATGACTGTATGCCTGTGAGGATTTTTGTATGCTCTGTTTGTGTGTGGTTTCAACTAACAGTTATTTAAAGGTTTAGAATTACGTAACATCAATGCTAATCATCAAATTTGATTTAAATAGTCCATCTATGGCATTTCACATTATACGTTAGCATGAAACCATTAGACTTTGTTTAAACTAAACAGTATAGTTTTGTTGAAGATTTTGGTGTTTAAACATGTTTAATTGTTTTATTTTGTGTGTCAGTGTTAACAGTCAACTTCAGCTGGGTGACAAATGCTTGCTTTGCCTCTTATTTGGAGAACTGTGTGAGCCAGAGAGTAAGAATAGGCACGAAGGAATACGGTGGTGCCTTGAGATACAAGTGCGTCGACTTACTGGTTTTTCGGGATACAGTATGAGCCGTCACTTTGTCCATTTTTAGTCTTGCGACTCGAGCAAAAATATGAGATATGTACGCTTCAGACCCCCACCACTAGATGGCAGAAGCAAACTTCACAACAGTTTGCCACCATCAATTCACATTAGTTTCCTTGGAGTGGAAGGACAATATCAGCTTGTAGCACTAATACACCAATAAGCTAGTTTTCCAACTGCCAATACACAACACAGAAAAAAAAACAAGGAAGGATAGTACATTAGGTACAGTCGTATTGTGGGCTTGCATTTCACGTTTGCAGGTTATGTGGAGAGCAAACGTTATCACTGAGTGTTTTTAGACTGCAATTCTGTTGAGTGCAATTTTTATTACGAAAACACGTTAAATAAATTAGTTTTGAGTGCTTTTTTGGAGGAACTCGAAGAGATTAATTGCATTTCCATTCATTTCAATAGGGAAAGATGATTTCAAATGCATGTTGAGATACGAGTGCACCACTGTACTTTACAAAGTGTCATTTAATAAATTTCAGTGTGAGTTTAATAGTGTTTAAAATTTGCATGAGGGGTGAAACTATATTTAAAAAATGTTTTTTCATTATGGTCTTTCCATCGCAGATTTTCACTTTTCGTGGGTGGGTCTAGAACGTATCCCCCATGATAAACAGGGGTTTCACTGTTCAAATAAAGTTATTATTATGTTCAAATAAGTTATTATCAGAGTCTTACCGATGGCCCTGAAGGAGGATCCGGTCAGGTGCGACCTCATTCCCATGACACTGCTAGAGCTCATGGCATACGACTCGGAAGCCATGGAGGACACGCTGGACATGGACATGGTCTCAAACTTCATTTCAGCGGCCGGGCTGTCAAAGGAGCTGGACTCCATCATGGAGGACATCATGACTCGCTGGGCGGAGGATGATGACGACGAGAAGGAAGACGACGACTCCTCCATAGTGCAAATTTCTCTCTTCATTGCGGTCGTGGAGCTGGTTAAGGACGACTCCTTCACACTTGTCATCGTGGTGGAGCCTGCTGAGTGTCCAGAAGGGAAAAGCGTGCTTGTTAACATCCTGAGGGACTGACCAGAGACTCCAGAGTAGGGCTGGGCGATATATAACCCTTTCAATAAAATCTCGGATTTTAATCACAAAAGTTCTCCTTTATCTGCTGGAAAACTATTGATACAGCCTATTTGCTGTTTTTCTACTCAAAAGCCCTGTCTAGTATAAAAGTAGGCCTTTGCCACGATCTTAGTACCGAGGAACTATGTTGAAGTGACATGGAGAAACATGAACCAGGGACCATTAACAACAATAATACAACAGATTGAGAGAGTCACTAAGTTGTGAACAAAGACTGCTTTTGTAAACTAGCTCCTCTCTGTTCGCGACCATGTTGTTAGTGAAAGCAGTGCACATTAGCAGGAGTGCGCCTTAAGCTAGGGAAGCTGAAAAAAAAAAAAAACCCATCTAAATATCATCCTGGGTCAAAAAACTCCATATATCACCTAACCCTACTTGAGAGACCTTAAACTTGTTGCTCACCTTTAAGTGCAAGTTGCTTTTCACAATAAGCGGTGATCTTCATGCGCATCGACTGGTACACCTGTCCAGTAAAGGAGAAGGAGGACTTTGAGACGCCTCCCTCAGATGTCATCTCGCAGGTGTACTCTCCTTGGTCGCTGTCAGTTAGGTCGTGGATCAGGAGACTACAGGAACCTTCGGCGTACTTAATCTCAAAGCGGCTGCTCTTGGAAAGCCGTCTACCATTGCAATACCATGAGACCTCTTTGACACTGCTGTCACAAACACAAGACATCTTCACACAGTCTTCGTAGGCCATAGCCGCCAGCTGACTCATGACTTTGGGAGGTTTGGGGGTTGGAGACTTGACAGTCGGTGGTGACAGAACCCTCTTGGGGGACATCATGGGAGGTGGAGACTTCATTCTAATTGGAGATTTAACTCCCTCGGGCTCAGGGGACTTCACAACCCTTGGTGACTTGATGCCAGATGGTTCTGGAGATTTGATGCCTCTTGGTGTTTTGATGCCAGCAGGTTCTGGGGACTTGATGCCTTTAAGTGTTTTAATTCCTGTCGGTTCAGGGGATTTGATGCCCCGGTGTGTCTTAGGTTCCTCAGCTTCAGGTGACTTTATTGATGTTGGTGACTTAGGTCCTGGTTCGGGAAATTTTATACCCCTGGGGGACTTAAAGCCCTCAGGTTCAGGGGACTTGATACCAGGAGCTGGTGTCTTCACAGCTGGAGTTGGTGACTTGACACCTGGTACTGGTGACTTTACTCTGGGTGTTGTCGACGTAACCGAGGGCTCAGGGGACTTGACACTGGGCTCTGGTGACTTCATACTAGGTTCAGGGGACTTGACGCTGGGTCCTGGTGACATCACACTGGGTGCTGGTGATTTAACCAAGGGCACAGGAGACTTGACACTTGGTCCTGGTGACTTCACACTAGGTTCAGAGGACTTGATGCTAGGTCCTGGCGACTTTACACTAGGTTCAGGGGACTTGACGGTAGGTGCTGATGACTTCACATTCGGGTCAGTGGACTTGACACGAGGTTCTGGTGACCTCAAACTGGGAAAAGGGGAAGTCACAGAGGGTGGTGGTGATGAGACTGAAGGCTCTGGTGACTTCACACTTGGTTCTGGGAACTTGATGCCCTTAACCTCTTTTGGAACATGTCTACGGATGGTCAAGGTGAACTGAGCCTCCTGCCGGCCTGCGGAGTTCTCTACGATGACTGTGTAACTGCCCTCGTCAGAGGATGTGATGGAGGAGATCTCCAGGGTGGACTTGTACTGTGTGGTGGTGACTTGAACATGGCGGGAGGAGATAATGGTTCTCCCCTCGTGCACCCAGATCACAGAAGGCGCAGGCTCTCCATCAATATCGCAGGTGAACCAGGCTTTCTCGCCCTCGGCTACGGTCACAGACTGGGGCTTGGTGAGTAATCTGGCTGCAACATAGGGTTTCACTTTTTGGACAGAAAGCTGCTCGGACGCAGCGGCATATTTTGACTTAGTTTCAGCTGTGGTATGCTTTTCAGAAAAAGCTAACTTTTCAGAAGAGTAGGAGGAGGCAGATGAGTATTCCGTAGAGGCGTACTTGATGGATGAGTCATAGCGTTCAGCTGATGAGTATCTCTCAGAAGAAGCCCCGTATCTTTCCCGAGTGACACCTACATGTGTCTCTGATAGCTTAGTCTTGCTTTCTTCCACTTCAAAGTGGCTCTGAGATTCATAGCCAGTTTTGAAACGGGACGAGTGGTAGTGATCAATTCGAGTCATTTCAGGAACAAACGTTTTAGGAACTTCCTCGTCCTTGCGCCGAGAACAGAAGGTGGTGTAGGTGCCGCCTGCCACATCCAGGGTGGCATAGTCTGAGGCTTCTCCCCTGGTGTTGGAGCAGAAGCAGCGGTATGTGCCACTGTCCTCTTCTTGGCAGTCCAGGATGGTGATGGTCAAAACTCCACTCATGTTGCTAAAGACGTATTTACTGCTGGTTTCACCGATCTCATTTCCGTTGTGGAACCACTTGACCTCGGCCTCTGGCTTGGCTTGGATATTCAGGGTGAATTTGGTGTCCTGACCAAGTGGCACGCGGTGAGAGCGCATCCTGACAGTCACACGGGGCCCATGATCCAGGCTGAACGGTGACTGACTAACCACCTGATATGTCCTCTCAGACTTCAGAGCTGCCTTTCTGGCCTCGTAGCGGGACATGATGTCAAAGCGGGCAGAGCGCTCAAACCGTGAGGAGGAACGGGAGGACCTCTCAAGAGACCTGATGGGACTCGGGGAGCGGGGACGAGTTCTCTCTGGAGTGGGGGATCTCCTCTCTACTGTCTCGGTCTCTGTCTCCACCGCCAGCCTCCTGCGAGCAGGTCTGATCAGCTCGGCGACTGGACGCATCAGCTCAATGTATGTGGGGGACAGTGAGCGCCTCCTTCTCATGAACTGAGAAACAGTACGCTTTTTCTTTGTCTCTGTGACCTCCAAACCTTTCTGCCGGACCTCCTGAGACCTCTCTTCACGCTGCACTGCATGTCGTTCAATGCGAACCGGACTGATCGCAGGGGAAGCAGAGAAGCCAAGCTCCAGTTCATCCTCCAGCATCATCTTCTCCTGCTCAGTCCTCCTGGAGGACAGATAGTCATCCGCGGTCATCAACAGCTGCTCGTCACTCAAATCACCCAAAGATCTTCTCCTAGATCTTAACGATATCTCGGACTCAAGAGATGGTGAGCGGCAGGCAGGTCTGACAATCTCCAGATCATCTAAAGACATTTTTGGAATTCGCCATCTTGGCCTATACTGGTCAGTGATTCTGGGGAGCGGCATGACGTAGAACTGCTCCCACCTGGACAGGCGAATTCGCCTTTGTCGCTTTTGCACAAACCTCTCCATTCTCTCTGGAACCAGATACTGGTCTTTCAATTTGCGGTACCATTTCATGTCAGAGAGAGCAACAAATTGCTTAATAACTTTGTCCTCACCCAGAGCTTGGCGGTCATGAACTACAGGTTTGGGGATTTCATATGGCATGAAAATCCTTCGCTCTTCTAGTTTCTTGGTCTCTGATTTCACCGCCCTGATATCAAATTCGCCCTCGACGTTCTTGGTGCTGATAGCAGGCTTGTACATCTCTGCAGCAAATTTCAGAGCCTCTTGGGCTGTTGGGTTGAGAGGAACTATCTCCTCTGTGGCGACAATCTTCTGAGCCATCTTGTTGGTCTTTTCAATCTGCATCTGAACGTGTCTCTGTTTCTCCTCCTCGCTCTTGTACTCTCTTCTGGTGTATGTGAGGCGGTCCACATTCAGCGTAGCTTGGCAACTCATTGAGCCAGCACAGTTGGTTGCGGTCACTTTGTAGACACCAGAGTCCTCAAGCAGTGTCTCCCTGATGTACAGAACATGGTGGTCAGCATCCTCTTGGATGACGATTATCTTTGGACCCAACTGGAGAGAATGTCCGTCCTTTTCCCATTTCAGTGAAGGAGTTGGGATTCCAGACACTCTGATATCAAAGCGGACACTGTCTCCTTCTGTGCACTCAACGTTGGTCAGCAGACGCTTGAATGTGGGCTTCATAGTTTCCTCCGTCACGGGGTGTGGTGTCACGGTGAGACGGGCCTTGCAGCTGTCTTCTCCAAATTTGTTGTGGGCCTTGACAGTGTATTCAGCATCGTCGCTCATGTCAAGGTTGTGGATAATCAGCTGGTAGAGGCCCTTGTCACTCATGAAAGTGTACTTGGCGTCATCGTCTCCAGGTTTGATTACTTCTCCGTTCTTCAACCACGTAACATGAGGATCGGGATGCACGGTAATGGTGACGCCAAAGCGCACATCTTCACCGATGTAGGCTGTGCGATTGTACAGAGGCAGCGTGAACTCCGGTGGCCTGTACAGGATTTTGGTTTTGTCAACCCTCTTTCTAAGTTTCTTGATGGAACGACATACATAGTACTCCCTGATGCTTCTCACTGTCTCAACAAAGAGTTCGCCATATGTGCTATCTTCACCGTCATCGCTTAACACCTTGCACCTGTAGACGCCATCGTCAGTCTCTTCAATGTCCTTCACATATATGCTGGCAAAACCATTGCTGTATGTGATCTCGTACTTGGAACTTGAGTGTAACTGGCGGCTACCGAAGTACCATGTTACCTGCGTACTCTGGTCAAAGCTGGCAATACTACAAGTGAACCTAACATGGCCACCTTCCTCAGCATAGGCATGCATGACTGGGCCAGCACGTAGACCCTGGTACTCGGTACCGATCTTCACTTTGCCCACAGCCAATCCTCTCTGGTTCCTAAAGGCGCCACCGTAGGCAACACGAGCTGCTGAGACAATTGTATCGGTCCGCTTTACCACAGAGTGGTAGTACCTTCTGTGTCTCAGCGTCCGAATGATTTTGTTGCTGACATGCTCGATCTTCATCTTCAGCCAAGGATGCTCCAATGCTTCATGGGCTGTCATACGAAGCTTCCTGTCCTTGACAAGAAGTCTGTCCACAAAGTCCATAGCCTCCAGACTGATGTCCCTAAATGCTTCGCCGTCAAAGACATACTCACAGGCGGAGATGTTCTCGATCATTTGTGTCATGGATTCTGCAGCAAACGGATTGACACCACTCAGCAGGACGTAGGCCAGAACACCCACAGACCACATATCGGTGGCTGTTGTGACCAAGTCATGGCGGTGGACCTCAGGGGCGCAATACTCTGGAGCTGAGAAGAGCATTCTGATGTTTTCACCCGGTACCAGCAACCGAGCCTGACCCATGTCTATAATCTTGACGAGATAGCTTCTCCTTGTGGTGTAAACGATGTTGTCTGAGCGGATGTCAAAGTGGGCAAAGTTGTTGCTATGTAAAAACTTGAGTGCTGAGCAGACCTGTCTGAGATAGAGGACAATCTCCCTCTCCGTGAGCTCAAAGTTGCTTGTTCCAAGGCGCTCAAAGATGTCAACTCCAGAAATAAACTCAAAGATGAGGATGATCTCCTCCATACTTTCAAAATATTCGTGTAGGTATATAATGTTCTTATGCCTTGCTATGTTCAAGGCCTCGATTTCCCTAAGAACCAGTTCACGGTCAGTTCCTTTGACCTTGATGAACTTGGCCATGAAGGTCTTCTTGGTAGCGATCTCCACACAACGGTGGACCACTCCAAATTGACAACGAGCAAGCTCTTCAGAAATAGTGTACTTGGAGTACAGATCCTTGATCTTTAAGGACTGTGCCTCTCCTTTGGTGATCTCTCTGGTCTCATCTACTTCCTCATCATAGTTCCTAATCACGGACTTGTCCACCTTTGTTGTGATGGGTTCCGTTGGTGCAGAGGGAGGACTCAGGCCAAACTGGTTCTCTGCAATAATGCGGAACTGATATTTTGCCTGGCCAAAGATGTTGAGGATGGTGAGGCTGCAGTCGGTAGTCTGTCCAGCACGAATCCACCTGTCAGCCGAGGTGGGGCATTTCTCCACAATATAGCTGATGATTTCACTTCCGCCATCCCTGGCAGGGGGCTCCCAGGTCAGGGTAATGGAATCACGGGAGATGTCGCTGACCACCAGTCCTTTGGGAGCTTCAGGAATGTCAGCTATGCTCACCTCAATGGTCTGTTTGTCCATTCCGAACCTGTTTTTGGCAGTGATGCTGTAGTAGCCTGTGTCCTTTTGCTGTACTCCCTTCTGGAAGACCAGTGATGTGAAAGAGCGAGTGGTGATAATCTGGTGATAAGCAGAGTTGGAGAGGATCTCCTGACCCTTCTGCCAGGTAATTGCTGGTTCGGGCTTGCCAGAGATGGGGATCTTGATGGTGATATGGTCACCCCGAACAGCGTGGACTGCTCCCATCCCCTGGAGATCCTTTGGCAAGTGAATCTTGGCAGGAACTGGAATTGCACAGACCATGTAGCATCACTCAATCTCAAAACGATCACCATTAAAATGATCAATCCCTCTAAATATCAGCAACTTGAGTGTCTACCTTCCACTTCCAGGTTTGCAGTGGTGGAGATGGATCCTCCAGAGTTGGTCGCTCTAACTTGATAGACTGTGGCGTCAGTCTCATCAGCAGCAGTAATGACCAGCTGGTAGTAACCACCCTTGAACTCCTGGACTTTAATCTTGGTTCCGTCGGCCTGGATCTCCTTTCCACTTCTGTACCATTTCACCACAGGCTTGGGATGTCCCACCACCTGGACATAGGAGGAATAAAAATATGAACACATTGATGGTAACTGTAGGAAGTACAAGATCTGCATTGTTGTCAAGGGATTTAAGAATACAGAGATAAGAACCTTGGTAACAAAGGTAGCATTGGCATGGTATTTGACAGTTATGGCCCTGATCTCCTCCCTGAATCCAGGAGCACGCAGAGACTGGTCGGACTTGGGCACGATGGGCTCTGAGATTTCGCTCCAGTCGCTCTCTCCGCCCACATTCTCACACTTGACACGGAACTCGTACTCAAAGCCCTCAATTAGGCCTGTGACCTCGTAGCTGGTCTCCACAATCTTCTTACTGGTGACTGACATCCACTTGTTCTGCTTCTTCTCGCGTTTCTCCAGATAGTAGGCGGAGACTTTAGCTCCACCGTCACTGCTTGGTGGCTTCCAGCAGACAACACATGAGTCCTTGGAGGAGCTGACAATGAAAGGCTGCTGTGGTATGCCAGGTTTTTCTAAGGAATGAACAAAAAGCACCACAATAAGATGAAAGATAAATCAAACATACATTTTTCCTTTTTTGTGTGTACGTGACTCACCGAATGGACTCTTGATGATCACCACTGAGGGGATCTCAAGAGGCTCGCTGACACCATACTGATTCTGAGCAGAAACTTGGAAGTAATATCCGGCACTCTCCACGAGGTTGGGTACACGACACGTGGTGCCAGAGATAGAAGAGGACACGAGGTTCCACACTTCTCCCTCTTTGGCCATGCGTTTCTCCACAATGTAGTTTGTGATCATGGAGCCGCCGTCGTCTTTGGGAGCCTTCCAGCTGATAATGACAGAGCTCTTCAACAGAGCTTCAACCACCACTGGGCCCTCTGGGATACATGGCTTATCTGTAAACAGCAAAACAGGCAGTTTTAGATTTTCAGCAGTTACAAATGTATAATTTAGTTATCTTAAAATTATAACATCACCTTGGATCTCAACCCGCAAAACAGTGTCGACGGTTCCAAACTTGTTGCTCAGCTGCACCTTGTAACGGCCAGCGTTGGTCTTCCTCTGGACATTCCTCACCACCAGGTGGGTATAGCTCTCTGTGTTCTCAATAATAACTTTCTCGGACGAGTTCAGAGGCTTCTTGTCATAGAACCACATAATCTGTGGAATGGGACGTCCGATGTAGACCACGTGGAGGCGGAGGCTGGTGCCAGCTCCGGCGTAATACTTCTCCTTTAGAGGGAAGCCGGGGTGCAGCTGAGGTGCTGCCTCTAGCCGCAGTTTACCACTGGTCTCGATCTCCCCAGCTTCGTTGATGGCCCTGCAGGTGTACAGACCCTCGTCCTCCTGGTCGTCTGTCAGGATGCTGAGGGAGTGGTTGCGGCCATCCGAGCTCATCTTGTACTTCCGACTCTGGATCAGTTCTTTGCCATAGCGGTACCACTTGATCTCAGGCAGAGGTCTGCCGATGATGCCGCAGGAAAGCGTGCCTGATTCTCCAAGCTTGATTGTGACATCTTGGATGTCTTCCTTCAAAGCCGGAGCCTCGCCAACTGCAAAACAACAAAGGGCAATTTCAAAGAGTGCATTTGACAACAGAACCAGATCTGGTCTTTTGAGCAGTAAGATGATGAACACTATCTGTCACTCACCGCTCAACTTGGTCTTGATGCCCATGGGGGTGCGCCTAGGCCTGCTGAGTCCGGCTTCGTTCTCAGCTAAGACTCTGAACTCATACTCTGTGGCCTCTATCAGGCCACCCATGGTGAGCTGACGGTCCTTGGAACGCTCTTTGTTGCACTTCTTCCAGGCACTTTCACCAGCCTGCCTAAACTCAATCCAGTAACCCAAGATCTCCTTGCCCCCATCAAAGTCGGGCCGCAACCAGTGAATGGTTATGCAGTCTTTGGTGACAGATATGATGTCGATCTCTCCCGGTTGGCTTGGTTTGTCTGTCAAGAAGAGATAAGGGCGCACGTCAAAGACACAATAACACCAAAGGTTTAATTAATTAGCTCCCCACAACTGATTGCATCGTCATAGAATATTTACACACCGAATGGCTCTTTGCAGACCACCGACTCGGAGACGGGGCCCGGTTCACTCTGTCCGACATCATTTTGAGCCACAATTCTGAACATATACTCTGCATCGGGGATGAGGCCGGTGATGTTGTACATGGTGGTCGTGATGTGAGTCTTGTTGTGGCGGACCCACTTCTCTGTGGAAACCTCCCTCCTCTCAACAAAGTATCCTGTCACACGGGAGCCGCCGTCGTCCCGGGGCCGGGCCCAGGACAGAGACACTGAGGACTTGGCCACGTCCATAATCTCTGGAGGATTGCTTGGGGGTTCTGGTGGGCCTGTAGATTAATAATATTGAAACAAAAGGCTCATAAGAGATATGGTATTATTGAAATACTGCATGTAAAACAGCGGTACTTTGATTTACAAGCTTAATCAGTTCCGTGACCCCACTAGTAACAAATTTACTCCTATATCAAATCATTTTCCCCAGTGAAATGGATTGAAATGCCATGGAATTATTCCAACATCCCAAAACACATTTTGTTGCGTGTTTATAATAAAGAAAAATACCAGTGTATTGCATAAAAACAATAAAGCATAATAATTAGAATGTATTCATTTATCATTCATTTTGTATTTGTGTGTTTGACTGTTGGCTCTGCTTGGTCACATGCAACGGCATTACAGTACCTTAAGTTCTCTATTTTCTTAAACTTCACTCGAGCAAACAGCATATCTGAACCTTGCTCGTAATGTAAATTTTGGCTCGCGAAAAAAATCAAAAAATCAAAATGGACCAAGAGACTGCTTGTAACTCGAAAAACTTGTTAGCTGCGGCACTTGCAGGACATGTTACCGCTTATATCCATTTCCGGTACTCACAGAGAGGTGTCTTTGCTGTGACAGCCTCCTCAGACTTCAGAGACCGGCTGACACCAAACTGGTTCTCAGCAGAGATCCTGAAGTGGTACTGCACATTCTCTTTTAGGCCTTTGACCACCAGAGAGTTCTCTGTGACCCGGGTGTCCACCGTGTACCAAGCAGCCTTGGGGACTTCTCGCCTCTCCACAATGTATCCCAGTAAGTCAGAGCCTCCGTCGTCGGACGGAGGTCTCCAACTGACCCGAACTGATCTGGCTTGAATGTCGTCAAACTCCAGAGGGCCCTCCGGGACATCGGGACGTCCCATTACCTTCACCTAAAGACAAAAGACATCCACATATGAGCTCAAAAAGAACTTAACTTGGTTGTAACTAGCAGGATTTGACCTTACCTTGATGTACACGGCTTTCCTGCCACATTTGTTCTCCAACACCAAGTCATAAGTACCCGTGTCGTCCTTGTGAGCCTCTTTGATGACGAGCTCTGTTATGTCATCATTGGTGGCGATCATTGCCCGGTGGGAGATGTCACGTCCATCTTTGGTCCACTTGCATGTAGGGATGGGTTTACCACTGATACGGACGGACAGGCAAATGACTCCTCCTTGCCGCACAACGTAGCCCTCCTCATATCTACTATCTAGCTTGTATTCAGGATAATCTAAGTGAGACACGGTGGGGTATTTTGGTTAGACAGATCGCAAATTGTATAATTCACTGTACAAACGATCAAATTGATTTATCTTACTGAGCATCTCCTGGACTTTGACCACCCCAGGAATCTCTGCCGGCTCTCCAGTGCCACCAGCATTGCAGGCGATGACTCTGAACTTGTACTCAGCACCCTGGGGCATGTGAGTGAGGGTGTACTCGCGCATTTTGGTGGGTGTGGTGTTGCACAAGGTCCACTCCACCTGGTCCACCTTCTGCATCTCAACCAGGTAACCGCTGACCACGGAGCCGCCTTCCTCTTCAGGAGGCAACCAGGCCAGAGACACAGAGGTTCTGGTAGTGTCTATGACTTTGGGCTTAACCGGAGGACCTGGTGGCGCTATTTAACAACAGGACACTTTGGGTCACATTGATTGATTCACAAGTACATCTCTCTGTGTACGTCAATAAGCTCATCATGTACCTATGGGGTCAATGGCAACAGTGATGGCAGAGGTCTCGCTCGGTTTTCCTGTTCCTCTGGAGTTAATGGCAGTGATGCGGTATTCGTACTCCAGGCCTTCAATCAGACCAGAAGAGCGATACCTGGTCATGGTGACCGGGTTCTTGTTGATCCTCAGCCATCTGTCCGAACGCGGCTCCTTGCGCTCAATGATATAGCCAGCAATGGTAGAGCCACCATTGTCTTCTGGTGGAAGCCAGGTCAGGGTCATGCCCTCGTGAGTGACATCAAGCACATCTGGTCTGCTTGGAGGTCCAGGAATGCCTGCACAAGTGAACCATAGATGGATTAGGAGGAAAATCATAGAATTACAGATCAATCAAACATCACTACAGGGCCTTGAGGTGTTGTGAATCTGAAATGTGGACTCACTCTCGGCGCTCTTGCATTCCACCACTTCCGACTGTAGGAAGCAACCAACACCGAAGCGGTTCATGGCGGCAACACGGAACACATACTCAGTTCCCTCAGAGAGTCTGGTAAACTTGAAGCATGGTCGGGTCACCGATTCTGAGATGGTGATCCAGCCAGGACGGTGAGCATCGCGCTGTTCAACTACATAGCCGCTGATGTTAGCACCGCCATCCTTCTCTGGAGGTTCCCAGCTAACGGTCACTGATAAGCCGTCAACCTCCACGATCTTCATGGGGCCGACTGGTATGCCGGGTTTGTCTAAAAAAAGCACATGAAGAGTATAGTCCAGATCTCACACTGCAAACAACTGAAAATTGTAAATCAGCTCAGTGTCAATTTGGGGATTCTGTGTCCTTACCAAGTATGATGATTTTAAATACTTCAGTTGCCACACCAATGGCGTTTTTGACCTCTAGCATGTAGTCTCCTGTGTCGTTAATGGTGGTCTCGCGGATTACGAGATGGCTGTAATTGCCATTGCTTTCGATTTTGATGCGCTCAAGGCTGTCCTTCAGCTGGACACCGCCAAAGAACCAGGAGCAGATGGGCGGTGGTTTGGCCATAATTGGCAAGTTGAGGTCAATGGGTTTACCGCGGGGGACATGGACGATCTTCTGAGGAATGCTGGTTATGTCGATCTTTGGCATCACTGGAGACAAGCGGAGCGGTGGCATGGATGCATCAGGTGAAATGACAAATGTTAAGGTTTGTATCTCTTAGCAGTCGCACTCCTACCTTTAATTTCCTGGATGGTGACAGGGTTGATGATGTCCATGGTCTCACTGGTTCCTCTGCTGTTACAGGCTCGGATCCTGAAAAAGTACTGGTCGTACTCTGTCAGAAACTGGATGGTGTACTGGTAAATTGAGGCCTTGACAGTGGCCACGGTGGTCCACCTGTCTGTAGACACCCTGCAGGCTTCAATAATGAAGCCCGTCAGCCTGCTACCGCCTTCATACATAGGTTTCTCCCAGCGCAGAGTGACTGAGGACTTTGTGACATCGACAATCTGGAGGCTCAGAGGCACTGATGGTACTTCGCACACCAGCACAGCCTCAGCTGTCTCGCAGGGCTCACCAACACCATAGATGTTCTCCGGCAGAACTCTAAAGAAGTAGTGCGCACCCTCCTCCAGGCCAGTGATCCTGAACAGGGTCTTTCTACACTCTGTGGTGACAGTCTTGTAAGACTTCATGCTGGCTTCACGTTTCTCCACGATGTAGTTGCAGACATGGGCGCCCCCATCAATACTCGGGACGTCCCAGGTGATGACAACAGATTCCTTGGTATAGTCCTTCACTTTCACAGATCCTGGAGGACCAGGAGTGTCTACAGGAGATGAGTAGAAAAAGATAAATTAGACTCCTGTTTTCAACCTCAAATGTTGCATTCATGGAATCTTTGGATGTTTGTTCACCTACCATAGACTTTGACCAGGATGGTTGCAGACTTCTTGCCTGACGGGTTCTCCGCCTCCACAACATATTTTCCAGAGTCATAACGGTCAACCTTCTCCACAATCAGCATGGTGTAGCTGTCGGTGGTCTCGATGAAACCGCGACTCTGCAGTTCCACCTCTGTTTTCCTCCAGGACACCACTGGCGTCGGGCGTCCACCAACGGTGACAAAGAGTCGCAAGGTTCCTCCAGCACGAAGACAAACAGTCTTCTTCAGGTCGTCGTCCAGTTCCAGGTCGGGCATTTCTGAGAGGACACAGTGCCATCACAGTCAGGTTGTGCTATAAATGATATCCTCCAGGCAAGACTTACCAATTCTCTCCAGGGGCTCGATCTCAGCGCTGGGTTCGCTGAACTCTCCAGTGCCGTTGTTGTTGACAGCTGCCACCCTGAATCTGTATTTTTTATTGGCGACCAGGCCGCCGGCCAGGTACTCGTTAGTCTTGAGAGCCTTGGTGGTGGCGCGATACCACTGGTCAGAACCATCCTCCAGTATTTCCACCACGTAGCCGGTGACATCTGAGCCGCCGTCATACATGGGCCTGGTCCAAGTCATACTAATGCTGTGCTTGGTTGTGTCTGTGATGCGAGGCACTGACGGGGGAGCTGGGGTGTCTACAAGGGAATAAAAGCGAATGTTTGAATGGTGTTTAAAAGTGCCTCGGTGTACAAGTAGATCAGGGTTGTCCTAACTACAACCTTGGGGCCATCTTCGGCCCACAGTCCGTTTAGCGCCGCGCGGCATATTTTAAAATTAATAACTGACACTGCCCATGTCATTTGCCTGTTTTGCGGCGCAACGCCCCACTACTACTACTACTAGTAATCCCACTACCACGACTTGGTTTTACATAGAGGTTTTCTAGATTTGCAAAGTTCATAACTTCTCAAAGACAAACGATAATACAGTTAGAGCAGCAAAGAGCATGAATCTACTTGATCACTTTCTGTTTGATGTCAAGGTTACCTTAGTACACCTTGCTCTTGTTTTGGTTCTGAATGTGGAGATCTGTTCAGTGCAGGGGTGGACCTATTCTGGTGGGATACATTGCCCCTGGCCACCCCAAAAGCCTGAAAACTCCTTAACATTTTGCTTTTTTAACAAATACATATAACATATGAATGAGTGGTAAGCACATCGGCCTCACGGTGTTACTATAAATATATTAAATGTGAAGAATGATCCTCCAAAGTGATCTTTTGATTTTTCTGTATGCGGCACTTAGAAGAAACGGTTTGGACACCACTAGTGTAGATGAACAAACAAACAGAGTCTCACAGGTGGGATCTTTGAGGAGGATATATGGTGAGGCATCACTGGGCTGACTGTCTCCTGCCGCATTGACGGCTGTCACTCTGAATTGATATTCGCTTCCTTCCAGCAGGCCTGTGATCTTCAGACGTGTGTCATAGATGGTGTATGTCTTATTGACCCGTGTCCACCTGATTTGCAAAAGTAGAGAGAAGGTGTCAGAGCACATAGAAGACATACAAAACTGCAAAAACTGAGATAAAAAAAAACAAAAAACAAGGAGGAATGAAATAAGGCCATTTTTTAAATTAGTTTGTTATTTAAATGTCATGTATTTTGGTTTAGACCTCCATAGAGTGACTCTCTAACATGGAGTAAGTATAAAAATGTCAATTTCATTAAAAAAAACAACTAAAAACCCCTTGGTTTTGTCAAATGAGTGTCCAGAAAAGGCCCCTCTGACAGCAACTTCTGTTTTACCCAGTTTTGTATCTGCTTTGTCCATATTTGGTTAAGATTGCACCCTTTCCTCTGATTGGTTGCCTCCGTGTAGAAGACCCACTTGTTGACAGCGCTGGCTTGGGAGCAGAGAGGTACACGGAGAGCTTCGCTAGTGACGAAGATAAGCTCGAAAAATTTGAATGACCTGATTTCAGGCCTCTCTGCAGAAAAAACGTCTGTAACTCAGGAATCCGTGGACGATTTTAATTCATATTTCACATGTTTACTGAGGCACCATAGAGACAATATTACATCCCAAATACTATAAAAAGTTGGTATACCAAAATATGTACCCTTTAAGGAAATGAGGAAAAAAGTGCAAATGTGCACTTGGCACCAGGACACCCGAGGCCGCAGTTCGAAGATTGACTATGGTTGTGTCATCGGACTTGCGGGTGCATGTTTTGGACACTCGGGTCAAGAGAGGGGCGGAGCTGTCAACTGATCACCACCTAGTTGTGTGTTGGCTCCAATGGTGGGGGAAGATGCTGGTCCGACCTGGCAGGCCCAAATGTATTGTGAGGGTCTGTTGGGAAGGTATGGGAGAATCCCCTATCAGAAGGAATTTCAACTCCCACCTCCGACAGAATATTGCTCACGTTCCAGGTGAGGCGGGGGATATTGAGTCAGAGTGGACCATGTTCCACATTGCTGAGGCGGCCGACCTGAGCTGTGGCCGTAAGGTAGTCGGTGCCAGTTGTGGCGGCAACCCTTAAACCCATTGGTGGACACCAGTGGTGAGGGATGCCGCCAAGCTGAAGAAGGAGTCCTATCGGGCATTTTTGGCCTGTGGAACTCCTGAGGCAGCTGATGGTTACCGGCTGGCCAAGTGGAATGCAGCTTTGGTGGTCACTGAGGCAAGAACTCGGGCGTGGGAAGAGTTTGGTGAGCCCATGGAAAACAACTTCTGGATGGCTTCGAGGAAATTCTGATCCACCATCCGGCATCTCAGGAGGGGGAAGCAGTGCGTCATCAACACCGTGAACTGTGGGGAAGGGGCGCTGATGACATGCACTCGGGACATTGTGAGTTGGTGGGGAAAATACTTTGAAGACCTCCTCAATTCTACCGACATGCCTTTCCATGAGGAAGCAGAGTCTGGGATCTCTGAGGCGGGCTCTCCTATCTCTGGGATTGAGGTCACCGAGGTGGTTAAAATGCTCCTCGGTGGCAAGGTGGATGAGATTTGCCCTAAAGGCTCTGGATGTTATGGGACTGTCCTGGTTGACACGCCTCTGAAAAATCGCGTGGACAACGGGGAAAGTGCCTCTGAATTGGCAGACTGGGGTGGTGGTCCGCCCTTTTTAAGAAGGGGAACCGGACGGTGTGTTCCAACTACAGGGGATCACACTCCTCAGCCTGCCTGGTAAGGTTTATTCAGGGTTTCCGGAGAGGAGGGTCCGTCAGGAAGTCGAATCTCAGATTCAGAAGGAGCTGTGTGGTTTTCGTCCTGGGCATGGAACAGTGGACCACTGCTACACCCTCGGGATGGTCCTCGAGGGTGCATGGGAGCTTGCCGAACCAGTCTACAGTGTTTTTTTTTAGACCGTGTCCCTTGGGGAGTCCTTTGGGGGTACTTCGGGAGTAGGGTATACTGAACCCCCTTACACGGGTTGTTCGCTTCCTATACAACCTGTGTCAGAGTTTGGTCCGCATTGCCGGCAGTAAGTTAGATTCCTTTCCGGTGAGGGTTGGACTCCAGCAAGGCTGCCCTTTGTCACCGATTCTGTTCATAATCTTTATGGACAGAATTTCTAGGTGCAGCCAAGGCATAGAGGGGGTCCGGTTTGGTGGCCTTTCTGCTTTTTGAAGATGATGTGGTTCTGTTGGCTTCATCAAGCCGTGATCTCCAACTCTCACTGGAGCGGTTCGCAGCCGAGTGAGAAGCAGTTGGGTTGAAAATCAGCACCTCCAAATCTGAGACCATGGTTCTCCATTGGAAAAGGGTGGATGGAGTGCCCTCTCCAGGTCGGAGATGAGATCCTGGCCCAAGTGGAGGAGTTCAAGTATCTTGGGGTCTTGTTCACGAGTGAGTGAAGAATGGAATGGGAGATCGACAAGCGGATCGGTGCAGCGTCTGCAGTCATGCAGACTTTGTATCGGTGCATTGTGGTGAAGAAGGAGCTAAAACCAAAGGCGAAGCTCTCAATTTACTGGTCGATCTACGTTCCTACCTTCACCTATGGTTACAAGCTGTGGGTTGTGATCGAAAGAACAAGATCCCGGATGTAAGTGGCCGAAAAGAGTTTCCTCCACAGGGTGTCCAGGCTCTACTATAGAGATAGGGTGAGAAGCTCGGTCATCCAGGAGGGGCTCAGATTAGAGCTGCTGCTCCTCTGCATTGAGAGGAGCCAGATGATTAGGATGCCTCCTGGATGCCTCCCTGGTGAGGCGTTCCGGGCATGTCCCACCGGGAGCAGACCCCGGGGACGACCCAGGAAACACTGGAGAGGCTATATCTCCCGACTGGTCTGGGTCTCCCCAGAAGAGCTGGATGAAGTGGGTGGGGAGAGGGAAGTCTGGGCTTCCCTGCTAAATATGCCGCCCCTGCGACCAGACTTCGGATAAGTGGAAGAAAATGGATGGATAGATGAAAAAAAGGTACATATGACTTGACAGCATCAAAACCCTTACAGATGTAATCAAACTATATTGTATTTATACTGCCTCAATGTATAGAATTACGGTAGTTCTCATTTTACTCTAAACTTACTTATGACCAGTGATAAAATCTCAATAAGTTATAATACCTTAACATGAACAGCCTTACACAAAAACTGCCATGTAGAAGAAATATCTTGGCACGCCAAGGACACACAGTATATTTTGCCTTGATTTAAGATATTTTATCTTGATTAGATTTGTGTTTTTACCGATTAGAGAATGCGTCGCTCCTACCTGGTGCTATTCTTCTCACGTTTGTCTACAAAGTAGGTTTTGATCTCGCTGCCTCCGTCACTTTCTGGCTTCAACCACTCGATGATGACGTGTTCCTTGCCCACTGCTGTGACCTCTGGTGCGCCCGGTGGGGACGGCAAGGCTGGAGTAGAGATGAGCCAGGTTACAGTCACAGACACAAAACTGCAGTCAACCTTTTTTGACCTTTTAGCAGAGGTGGGGGACTTTACATGACTTGACCCAAGTCAGATTCCAGTCTGAAAGTGTAGGCTTTGGGACTTGCTTGTCTAAAACTTATGAAAGACTCCACTTAACTTTGATTTGGTATTAATGAGACTCGAATTGACTTGATTGTTTTTCGCAACAGCATCTTGGGACTTCGTTGAAATGTGAAGGTTAAGACTATAAGAGTCTTACTCCCACCCTTGTTTTTCAGGACTTAAGGATTTAAACTATTTCTACTGAGCCAAAAGCACCTTAGCCACTTGTGCGTGGGCTAAAAAAAGACCACGTTTGGATATAAGTCTTACTATAAGCGTTCCTGGCGATGACCGGATCAGATTCCAGTGGAACACCAGGTCCATACTTGTTGACTCCCCGCACTCGGAAGATGTACTCATTGCCCTTGATCAGCCGGGTAATGACACACGACAAGCTCTTGCACTCGGTCTCCATAATGATCCAGTTGAGGCGACTGGTCTCACGGCGCTCCACGATATAATGGCTGACTATGTCGCCACCGTCCTCCAGGGGGATCTTCCAGGACACCGTGCACTTCTCCTCTGTCACTCTGCTAATCACGATCTTATCAGCTGGAGGCCCAGGAGTGTCTGCGAGGCACAAAAAGAGATTTAGAGCAAGTATATACACTGCCTTTCCTTGTTCACATCACTACTATACTGCAGATTTTTTTGCAATCATTTTTTATGGATATTTAACAATTTTTCTACATAACAAATTCAAAGTGAAGCAACACAGAATCAAAGCAAAGTAAAATATGACCCCCCCCCCCCCCCCAAAAAAACCCAAAGCATTCAGAAAAAATTTCTCTAGTTAAGATTGGATTCAAGAAAGACCTAGTGCCTCAGCGTTGAGGAGCTGATACGGTTTCTTCTATCAGAAATGATCTTTTTGGAGAAGATTCTCTCACAAAGTTGCTACAATGCAGTCTCCAGCAGCAACAGTTGCATTAGACACATTGGCACCTTCATTAATATCAGGTTCAAATTATTGTCTTTATTCTTCCCATTTCAAGGATGGGTGCCAGTGGAAGTTGTTTTTCGGAGCCAGCTCGAACAGAGATTATTTTTCTTGTACACTCTACACTCTGCTTTTATATTGTCAATAAACTTAAAATGTGTCCAGATTTTACTTCTTTTCCTGCTGTCACTCATTTTCTTAACTATTCATTATTAGTGTTTATGTGTTGTCTCTCTTTGCTCTGTGTCACTCTCATCTTCCTCCATCTTCTGGGTGCTGTGTATGTAATTGTAACTGTCGCCCCGGCACAGACAGAGACAGAGTGACATTGATCAATCACGTGCGGTTTCTTTGAAGTGAACAATGAGAGCAGCTCCAAATTAGGAGCTGGCTGTCGTCGTTCACTTAAAAAAGCCGGCCCTCAGAGCACCTTCGTTCGCGACGGACACATCACTACTGGTTATGGTTCAGATTTCTTCAACTGACCTAGGACTTTAACGCTGACGGTAGCTGTCTTGATTCCATTGATGTTCTTGACGGTCAGGATGTATCTGCCGGTGTCAAATCTGTCACAGTTCTTGATGACAGCCATTGCTCTTGTACTCGTGTAGGTCAGTGAGTACTTCTCGCCCAGCTCTAGAATCTTTTCGGCCTTGGACCAGTAAACGGTGGGTTCTGGTTTGCCTCCCACTGCACCATCCAGGACAAGGTCAGAGCCGGCGGTGACAATAATGGTCTCACCAATTAGTTTGCTGTCCAACTCTGCTCTGGGAGGAGCTGAAGATGGAGAAAGACAATTCCAGTGTTTAAGAGCTGAAATGTCACTGAGAAGTACAATGGTACCTTGACTTACAAGTGCCCCAAGTTTTACGAGTTACAAGCTGTTACTTTTTTTTTTTTTTGCCTTTCAAGTTATGAGTGAGCTTTGTATATGCCACTGCTTAAATGAAGTGAAAAAAAATGGAGCAATTATAATACCATAATGCGCTAGCATGTGGGCAATGAGAGCCACAGTTATCTATCCACTTTCAGTTGTTTATAGAACAGTCAAACACACAAATACAAAATGACAAAATGCGCAAGAAGAAGATGCTCACACGCAGACTATGAACGGACACCCTGACTCCAGCTCCTGATGTAAATCATTAGGCCACACCCTATAAAGGCACAAATCAACACACGAATAACTTTCATGATATTTTTTAAGTTTTACTTTGTTTTTTATACAAAACAGTGCTATTTTTTTTTGTTAAAAGTGTAACGGTGTTTTTTTTGGGAAAAGTAACTGATATATGAATAAACTGAGTTACAATCTTGGTCAAAGAACAAATTTAACTCATAAGTCAAGGTACCACTGTAACTGAAAAAGCTGATGATGAAACCACATCACTTTTACAGCTTACAGTATTCATCCTTGCAGGTCACAGGCCCGGTGGATACGGAAGGCGCACTGTGGACCCCGGCAGCATTCTTGGCAATGATGTGATATTCGAAGGTTTCTCCCTCCCCGAGGTTGGTGACAGTGAAGTAGTTCTCCGTGATGGTGGTGTAGTTGCACTTCAGCCACCGGTTGTCATCCCACTCGTCAGTACTGTAGACTTTTCTCTCCACCACGTAGCCAACTATCTTGCTGCCGCCGTCATTGACTGGCACAGTCCAGCACAACGACACGGAGGAGCGAGTGATGTCTGTCACCTGAGGGTGACCGGGAGGATCTGAGGAGACGCGTTGAGATGTTTAAATTAAACTCCCGATAGTTTTTGGGCCTTGTACAGATACAGTGCCCGATTTACTAAAGGTTTGCGTGCATAAAAAAAAGGGCTTCTACTCACCGACGGGGTTGAGCGCCACCACTGGTCTAGAGGCCTCACTGGCCTTGCTAATTCCGGCGACATTCATGGCGTAGACTCTAAACTGGTACTCCAGTCCCTCAATCAGGCTGGACACCTTGTAGTGACAGTCCAGACAGGGCAGTTTGTTCTCCCTTACCCAGAGAATTGTATTGCGCTCTTTCTTCTCAATCCAGTAACCAGTCACCATGCTGCCACCATCAGCATAGGGAACATCCCATTTGATGCTGATGGAATTGGCAGACACGTTCACCACATCTGGACGGCTTGGAGGACTTGGAGGAACTTCAGGAGTTAATCAGAGGGAATCATCATTTTAGAAAAAATACCAGAACATTTGAGGCAATAAAGAAAAGTATGTTAAAAACATACCAAAAGGATGTTCAATAACCACAGGAGCGGACTCGATGGACTTGCTGACTCCAAACTTGTTCTCGGCGCACACTCTGAACGTGTACTCCATATACTTGGTCAGATGAGTAACCTTGATGGTAGTTCTCTTCACACTGGAGTTGACCACTTGCCAGGAGGCCGAGCCAGACTCGCGCTTCTCAACAATATAATTGCTGATTTCGGTGCCGCCGTCGTCAGATGGCTCAAACCAGGATAGTGAGCAGGAGTCAGAGGAGACACCTGAGACATCTATGGGTCCTCTGGGAGGGCTGGGTCTTCCAAGCACCATCACAGTCACGGTGAAGGTTTTAACTCCAGCAGCATTATCTAGGCTCAGGTAGTATTTTCCACTGTCGCTTCTCTTGCTGTCTTTCACTATCAGAGTGGTTCGCTCTGTGGTGGTCTTGATGGAAACTCTGTCCGTCTCCTTTAATTTCATCTCTTCCAGCTTCCAGGTGACTTTTGGTGCTGGCCTGCCGCTAATGGGGATGTCAATCGTGAAGGTATTTGAAGTCTTGCAGATTATGAGCTGGTTGGTGATGCTGCTGAGGTCGGCGGTGGGTTCAATGCGAGGCTCTTTGATAAGCACAGAGGTTAAAGTGGCCTGAGGCTCGCTGATGCCAGCGTCGTTCTTGGCCTTGACTCTGAATTCATACTCTGTGTTCTCAATCAGACCCTCCACCAGCATCTTTAGGGACTTGGTCTCCCCAGCGACAGACCAGAACTGTTTGTCCTCAGCTCTGAACTCCACTGTGTACCCTCTGATGTGGCTGCCACCGTCATGTTCAGGCTTAAGCCAGACCAGCGAGGCTGTGGAACTGCTGGTGTCAACAACATCTACTCTCTTAGGTGGAGCGGGTTCTTCTGTCGCCATGATGGGGTCTGTCATCTCGTGAGGCTCTCCCTTGCCGTACTGGTTAACAGCAATCACTCTGAAGAGATAAGACACACCGATGTCCAGGCCGGTTACTCTGATCATCTGGCGAGAGCACTTGGTGGTGACTTCTTGCCACGTCAGGCGGCTGGCCTCGCGCTTGTCCACGATATAGTGTTGGATCCGTGATCCTCCGTCATTGCTCGGGGCATCCCACATCATGGTTAATGCTCCACGTGTGACGTCCTTGAAGGTGAAGGCGCCTGGAGGTCCGGGTGTGTCCAGCACTTTGACGGTAAATGTAATGGACTTGCGTCCGCTGTTGTTTTCCAGGGAGAGTGTGTACTTGCCAGCCTCATAGCGCGTGCAGCCCTCGATGGTCAGAGTTGAGTTGGAATCTGTGCTGTTAATATCGGCCATCACCGGCAGCTCACTGTCTACTCGGGACCAGGTGGCCAGAGGAGTTGGTTTGCCTCGGAAGGCCACGTAAAGGGAGACGGTGCCGCCATTTTTCACGGTATGTGTCTGCTTGAAGTTGGCATCAATGTCGAACTCGGGAGATGTTAGCCTATCTAGAGCCTGCACGGCATTGGGGATCACTGTGGATTCCCCTTCCCCAGACCCGTTCACAGCGCTGACCCTAAACTTGTAGAGCTCACCGGGAACCAGGGCCTTGACAGTGTACCGGGTGTGGATGCAAATCTGGCTATTTACTCTATGCCACTCTTCAAGATTGGCCTTGCACATATCGATATTGTAGCCAATGATCGGTAGGCCGCCGTCAAAGACTGGCTTGGTCCATTCCAGGGTGACAGAGGATTTGGTGGAGTCAATAACCTGATGGACACAGACCACTGTTAGTGGACCAGTTGTACTTTGACCATGCTGCTCTTTGAAGTCTCCATGAGGTCTTGTTGCTGACCTACCTTGATTACTGTGGGGACACTGGGAGCACTGGTTGGCTCTCTGCATTTGAAGAGCCTCGAAGTGCCACTAGCTGGTCCGACACCAGCGCCGTTCTCCGCCATGACACGGAACTCATACTCATTGCCCTCGGTCAGGTTGGTGACTCTGTGCCTGAGCTCTGTGATAGGCCTCTTTGCAGAGACCTTCACCCAGCGCAGACTCTTCTTCTCACGTCTCTCCAAGATGTAGTGCTTGATCTCGTTCCCGCCGTCTGACCTCGGCCTGCTCCAGCACAGGGTGATGCTGTTGCCGGTCACATGTGTAGAATCAGGGGTACCAGGGGCCTCCGGCACAGCTGAGCAGAGGAACAGACACATAGATAAGGCTGAGACTAGGAACTAACATTACAACATGAAAACTTGTTCAGGCAAGCAACAAGAATTCCAAGAAATTCTTACTGTATTGCATCTGTGCAATGACGGGAACAGAGTCCAGTGGTTTGCCATCACCAAACTTGTTGACAGCAGAGATTCTGAACTGGTACTCATTGCCCTTGATGAGGTTGGTGGCACTGAATGAGCAGGCTTCACACTTGGAGGTGACCAAAGCCCAGGAAAGCCTAGACGTCTCCCTCTTCTCCACAACATAGTGGGTGATGGCGGCGCAACCGTCATTCTCCGGTGGGTTCCACCACACTGAGCACTTTTCAGCCGTGATCCCGGTAAAACGGATGGGACCCTTGACCGGTCCAGGAGTATCTGAAAAGACAAAAGTTTGTAAATGCTTAAAAAAAAAATTACAAATCGGATGGTGCAGTCATCATAAGGAGCATCATTGTGAGCATTTAGTTACCTTGTACTCTGACATTGACGTCAGCTTTCTTGGCACCAGAGCTGTTCTTGGCCTCCACCGTGTAGATGCCCCGGTGGTTCCTGTTTGCATCGCAAATGAACAGGCTGCTTGTACCAATACCTGCTGTGATCTCGATGTCCATCATGGTCCTCTTGTCGATCTCGTTTCCGTCCTTGTACCATGTAACTTGCGGTACTGGACGACCGGTGATGTTGCAGCTAAGCTGGACATTCTCTCCAGCTCTCAGCGTCAGCACCTGGTCTGGGGACCATTCGATCTCAGGAGAGACTACAAATTGCAAAGAGAACTCGTGAGGATTCGTAATCTGAAAACCATTTTATTTATTTTTTTTTTTTTCAATGGTAGAACACATACTGCTCTCATCCTTGGTCATTATGTATCCAGAGGAGTTGGACGGGGGGCTGACAGTTCCCACAGCATTCCGGGCGATCACTCTAAACTCAAATCTGTCTCCGGCGGACAGACCAGTCACAGTAAACTGGGTCTCACTGATGTCAGTGAAGTTGCAGCGCAGCCATTTCCCTCTGCCTTGGCGTCTCTCCACACTATAGGCCACAATCTTGCTACCTCCGTCCCGCTTGGGGATGTCCCATCTCAAAGTGACAGAGTCTCTCGTCACATCGATGCAGACGGGGGTGCCAGGTGGATCTAAAGAGGATTTGCCATAATGACAGGTCAAACATTGTTTCAACGAACACATATAATTATAAACTAAGGTCACAAGTACTAACCAACAGGGGAGATAGCGAGTGCGTGTTTGCTCTGTTCGCTAACAGGGCTGAGTCCGGCGTTGTTTTCTGCAGAGACTCTGAAAGAGTACTCTAGACCCTCTAAGAGACCGATGATCCTGTACTCTTTGTTAGAGATGATGGTGGAGTTTACTTTCTGCCACAGGAGACTATTCCTGTCCTTTTTCTCAATGTGGTAGCCAAGAATTGTTGATCCTCCATCAAAACCTGGAGCTTCCCACCGAATGGTCATTCCATCACTGGTGACGTTGTAGGCCACTGGCTTTCCAGGAGCACCTGGAGGTTTGTACTGATGCTGTGCAAGGATTTCTGTAGAGTTGAGTGGTTCACTGACCCCATACTTGTTCTCTGCACGGACTCTGAACTGGTAAACAGTTCCCTTGACCAAGTTAGGTATCTTGAAGGATGTTCTGACCACGCTGGAGCAGACCATCTTCCAGTTGGCCTGGGAAGTCTCCCGCTTCTCCACACTGTAGCAGGTAATCTCGCCGCCGCCATTCTCTTTGGGCTCATTCCAAGAGATTATAATATGCTGGGCTTTGATCTCATCAAAGCGGATGGGGCCAGTGGGCATAGAGGGGGGGCCGAGAATCATCACATCAATGTCAAAGTAGTTCTTTACAGCTCTGTTATCCAGAACCAAGGTGTACTGGCCTGCATGCTCCTTCTTGGCACCTCTGACTGTTACTGCTGTCTTGTTGTCAGTGGTCCTGAAGCGGATCTTCTCGCTTTCCTTAAGAGGCAAATTGTCTTTCAGCCAACTGATGGCAGGCCTGGGTTTTCCCTTGAAGGGGAGCTCGATATGGATGTTCTGACCGACACGAACAGCCAGCTCTCCGTTAGGGTAATCACTTAGGCAGGCCTCGGGTGAGATGATGAAGTCAATCACCGTGATTGGGCCAATCTCAGAGAAGTCACTGATGCCCTTCTCATTTTTTGCATAGACTCTGAAGTTCATCTCAGAATCCTCCTGCAGCCCCGTTACCTCACATGTGCAGCGCCTACAAGTTGTAGCAAAAGTCCAGCTAACGTTGTTTTCATTTCTCTTCTCAATGACGTACTCAGAGATGTGGCTGCCGCCGTCATGGTCGGGTTTGGTCCACTGAAGGGTGACAGACGTCTTTGTCGAGTCAAGCATGACTAGGTCTTTAACTGCTCCGGGTGTCTCTGTGGCTCTGACAGGCTCCGAGGTCTCGCAGGTGTCCCCCACACCAAACTCATTTTCAGCAGACACGCGGAAGAAGTAAGCGATGTCCTCCTCCAGGCCTGACACCTTGTAGCTTGTATTGGTGCACTCATCTGTGATCATCTGGTATGCTTTCATGGTGGAACCCTTCTTCTCAACAATGTATTTAGTGACTGGGGAACCGCCATCAATAAGAGGAGCCTCCCAACTCAGTGTCAATTTTCCTCTGGTCACATTCTTAATCATCAAATTTTGGCAGGTGGAGGGACTGTCCAGAACCTTCAGGGAAACAGTTACGATTTTGGGCTCTCCCACACCATTTTCAATCTCCAGCAGGTACTTTCCGCAATCGTCGCGGGTGACCTTGGGGATGAAAAGATTGGTGGCACGCTCGGTGCTGGTGATGGTGTAGCGGGTGTCGGCGGCAATGTTGCGGTCACCACGGCGCCAGGTGACGCCGGGGGTTGGACGGCCCTTCAGGGGAATAAACACCTCCACATCACGCCCCGACCGGGCAGTATAATGGGTGGCCATGGGAACGTCCAGGTCCAAGTCGGCCTCCTCTATTGGGAGAAAAGTTGCAAATAACGATATGAGAACGGGCGAACTTGATACTCTTGACAGTTTTGTATTTGTGAGGATACAAACCCAATATATCCTTGGCTTGCACAGGCTGGTACATCTTGATATCCTCTCCTTTGCCTTTGCAGTTGATAGCGGAGACTCTGAAGAAGTAGTAGGTTGCTGGTTTGAGGTGAGAGACCACATACTCGCAGGTCTTAACCTGCGGGTTTACCGTTGCCCATTCTCGCTCTTCTGTGTTCATTTGCTCAAGGAGATAGTGTGTGATCTTGCTGCCACCATCATATACAGGTTTCTCCCATCCAAGAGTGATGGAGGTCTTTGTGGAGTCCACCACATGCAATTTGGTCGGTTCCCCAGGAAGATCTGGAGGCAAACATAAGATCCATCAGTTGTGATCACAAAAAGACAGCCTTATAACATGTCATGACAAGTGCAAAAGTATACCAATAGGATCATAGGCCTTGTACAATTCCGAGGCCTCAGAGTAGTTTCCTGCTCCAGCCTTGTTGACAGCACATACTCGGTACTGGTACTCGTTGTTCTCCACAAGGCTGGTGACCTTCTGCCTCGTGTCTCTTATTGTGCCTTTCACCACCTGCACAATAAAGCATAACCGTTCATTAGCTTCGCAGCAGCCACCAGTGGCGAGAACCATCACTAGCAACAAACCAACCTTGAACCACTGTAGACTCTTCTTTTCCCTCTTCTCCAGGTAATAACCATCAATGTCGCTGCCTCCATCCAGAGCTGGTCTCTCCCAAATCACTGTCATGGTTGACTTGGTGATCATGGAAACTTGAGGCTTCGATGGCTCGCTAGGAGGAACTATCGAAACAATCGTGATCAGTTGAGAACTACAGCAAAGGTGCCAATTAATGTGTTGTTTATTCATATTTCCTACCAAAAGCGTTCTTGGCGATAATTGGCTCCGACTCCAGAGGGTCGCCGATGCCATACTTGTTGATACCTCGGACTCTGAAGATGTATTCATTGCCATGGATGAGTCTGGGCACGTTAACGATGCAGTCGATGAGTTTCTCTGAGATGATGGACCACATGACTCTGCTGGTCTCCCTCTTTTCCACGATGTAGTGTGTGACCATAGCACCGCCCTCGTCAGAAGGAGGAGACCACATGATGGTGATGTTGTTAGCGGTAACCTTCTTAAACTGGATCTCGCCGGCAGGGGGGCCTGGCCTGTCTGTAAATGGGAAGCATGGTATGTATTCATTCATATTAGGATCCAAAATGATAATCGTTTTACCAAGGAAATTATTTAAAATGATTTTAAGCACCTTGGATGAGCAATCTGACAACTGCACAGGCTGATCCCAGGGAGTTCTTCACCTTGACCTCATAGGTACCAGAGTTCAGGCGTGTTGTTTCCCTCAGGAACAAACTTGTGGACTCAAAGGTATGTTTAAAGGAGAGTTGGGCACTGGGTTTGAGTTCTCTTTCATCCTTCAGCCACTCAACGGTGGGAGCAGGCTTGCCAATGATGTTAAACTTGAGTTCAACATCTGAGCTTGACCTGTGTTTCACCTCGTTCAAGTACTCAGCAGGTATTTCAATCACTGGCGCACCTGAAGGAGAAATACATGTTGTGAAAACATCTGCTTATAGAGTATAACATTAATTGTGGTTGTACATACCAAAAGTGTCAACGCATGTGGCAGGTCCGGCTGTCATAGAAGGATTGCTCACTGACCCTACTGCGTTCTTAGCCATTACTCTGAACTCGTAGGTCTGATCCTGAGTCAGGCTAGTCACAGTGTAACGTGTGTCTTTGATATTTGTTAGGTTTGCCTTGGACCATTTGCAGTTGACTCCTTCTCTCTTCTCTACCAAGTAGCCTGTAATCTGAGATCCCCCATCATAGTTAGGCACCTGCCAGGCTAGGCTGATTGAGTTCTTGGTGATGTCACTGATCCGCAGATTAGTGGGTGGTTCTGCAAGAAAACAGACGGCACTCATACGACAACATTGACTATATAGACAGTCAAAAACAGCCCGTTCCAGGCATTGTGACTTACCACAGGCGTCAATTGCCAGCACTGCATCAGAAACCTTGCTGAACTCACTGATCCCAGCAGCGTTCTCTGCTGCCACCTTGAACTCATAAATGAGTCCGGCATGGATGCTTGTGACCTTAAAGTGTGTGGCCCGGATTATCATTCTGTTGACTTTTTGCCACAGGATGCTGTTCCTATCTTTCATCTGAAGATGGTAGCCAAAGACGTGGCTGCCTCCATCTGACTTGGGCTCCTTCCAGGCCACGGTGATGGTCTCCCTGGTCACGGCAGTGATCTCTGGAGTCGAGGGTGCTTCAGGCAAGGCTTCATGATGACAAAGTATGATGAGGGTGGTTTCACTGTTAGAAATCAAACTGCCAAAATAAAACAGAATGACTGTGGCCACTTACTGTAAGGAAGGCTGACAGCGACAATTGGCGAGTCAATGTGCTCGCTGATTCCATATCTGTTCTCAGCTCTGATCCTGAATTGGTACTGCAGGCCAGTTGTAAGCTTCTGAATCTTGATGGTGCAGCGAGCCACAGCAGAGGAGACATCCATCCAGCTGGCCGTGGTCGTCTCCCTCTTCTGGATTATGTAGTTTGTGATGGGGCTGCCACCATCATAAGCCGGCGGGAGCCACTTCAGGCTCACGCTATCCTCTGTGATGTCAAACAGCTCCACGGGTCCCAGTGGAACACTAGGCCTGTCCAGAACCACAATGTTGACAAATGACTTGGTGGTGCCACTCGAGTTGGAAGCAAGGATATCGTAACGTCCTGAGTCTCCAGCGATACTCTCACGCAGTGTGAGCTTGATGCTGTCAGGAGTGACCTCGGAGTTGAACCTCATCGTTGACTTAAGGAGCACACTGTCCTTGGACAGAGACACCTTAGGCAGTGGCCTGCCAATCAACGGAATCTCACATTTGAGGGTGGAACCAGCTCTGACATAGACTGTGTTGTTGGGGAAGTCCTTCATTACGACCTCAGGAGATTCTTCAGGAAATTAAAGAGAAGTGGACACTGAATTTTAAATCTGATAACAGTGGCTAACCTTCTGTCGAATTTTGTGAAATACATGAAAATATTTTTGAGACAATAAAAAATGTCACTGTAACTTACCATGCTGGTCCTTGACCAACACTGGGGTGACCATTTCTTTGACATCACTGAATCCAGCGTGGTTCTCTGCTCGGGCTCTGAAGAAGTACTCTGTGTTCTCTCTTAGGCCAGACACTGTGTATTGCAAGGACTTGGTTACGGCGCACTTGACCCAGTTCTCCTGTCCTTTCTCCAATGCTTCCACCAAGTATCCAGTGATTCTGCTGCCTCCTGTCTGCTCTGGTTTGACCCAGGCCAGGGTTACGCTCTCCTTTGTCACATCAGTCACACCAAGTTTCGCTGGTGGGCTTGGTTTTTCTGGGGAATAAAAGCAATGTGATCTCCTTACAACATTCTGCGAAGCATTACTGAATGAAAAGTGTAATACCTGAGATCTTGGTTCCTTCTTTGGTCTCACCAGGAACTCCTATGCCATACTCGTTCTCACCGGTCACTCTGAAGTAGTACACTCCACCCTCCTCCAAGTCTGACACCTTGTACGTCAGCCTATGGCATGTGTCAGTCAACTGAGTCCAGCCCTTCTTACTGGCCTCACGAATATCCACTAGATAGTTTTTTACGGGTCCTCCTCCTTCGTTCTCTGGAGTGTCCCATGTCACAGTCGCTGAGTTCTTGGTCACATCCTTGACCAAGACACAAGTCGGAGGTCCAGGAGAATCCAGGACTCTGACATTGAGGGTCAATGAAGCAGTACCAGCCACACTGGACAAGGTGATTGTGTATTTTCCAGAGTCATTGCGAGTTGCTTTCTCTAAGGTGATTGAGGTGAAGGTCTCCGTGGTGTCAATGACAGCACGGACCCTTAGGTCAACATCTGGCTTGCTCCAAGTTACATTGGGGATGGGTTTGCCTCTGAAGGGCACTGTCATGGTGAACGAGCTGCCATCCTTCACAATCAGAGTTTTTCTCATGTCATTGCTAATGTCAAAAACGGGCTCTTCCTCTCGTTCCTTGGCCAGTTGTTTTTCCGACTCCGGACTGGACTCGCTGACTCCAATCTTGTTGATGGACTTGACCACAAACATGTACTCTGCACCAGGTGTCAGTCCCACCACTGTGAACTCTGTATTCTTGGTGTTCTGGACCCCGACTGTCCATTCGTCATCCAAAGTATTTCTGTATTCCACTCTGTAACCGGTCACAGGTGCACCACCATCAAATAGAGGTTTGTTCCATGACAGGGTGATGGTGGTCTTTGTCGAGTCAATTATCTTAGGCTTAGCGGGTGGTGAAGGCAAGAACTGGGGATCTTCCGCCTTGGTGAGTGGACAGGCAATGCTGGGAGCGCTGAGGCCGGCAGCATTCTCTGCGAACACTCTGTATTCATACTCACAGCCGTCCCGAAGGTGTGACGCTTTGACTCTGAGGTCATAAACCGCTTTCTTGTTAACACGGCACCAGCGAAGGCCGGTCTTCTCTCTCTTTTCGATGACATAGCCAGAGATGCTGCTTCCACCATCAAAGACTGGTCTTTCCCAGCAGATGGTCATTGCCTCGCTCGTAACAGAGGTAACCTGGACGTTAGTGGGAGCAGCGGGTACTGTGAATGGATCGATGGCCTTTGTTGGCTCACTTTCAAGGGCCTCGCCGTCCCCGTATTTGTTGACTCCTCTAACTCTGAAAATGTACTCATTTCCTTTGAGCAGCTTGGTGACTTTGCAGGTGGTGGCCTTCATGTCACCGTGGACAAGAGTCCACGCCAGTCGGCTAGTCTCCCGTTTTTCGACAATGTAATGCATAATATCAGCCCCACCATTCTCCCGGGGAGGTCCCCAGGTCAAGGTGCATTTTTCTGCTGTCAGGCCAGACACAGCCAGGGGTCCCGAAGAAGGTCCAGGCCTATCCAGAACCTTGCAGTTGATAGCCACAGACCTGGTTCCTGCCACATTGTGCAGAGTCAGGACATACTGGCCAGAGTCCCTCCTGATAGCATCTCTTACAACCAGGGTAGTTGTGAAGTTGGTGGTGCTGATTTCACACCTAGCCTTGGCCTCGATCTCCTTTCCATCTTTAGACCACGACACCACAGGGAGTGGTCGCCCAGTTGTTTCAGCATCAATTTGAATAATTTCTCCTGCTTTAATGACAACCACCTGTCTGAACTTTTCTTCCAAGATGATTGTGGGTGGATCTACATCATCCTTGACTGTTACAGGTCCAGTACTCTCAGAAGGAACACTTAACATTTCAACAGAATTCTTAGTGATAACATGGAAGTCATACTGGACGTCTTCAGTGAGGCCTGTGACATCGAAGTAAGTGTCCTGGAGGTTGGTGAAGTTACACTTCAGCCAGCGGCCATTTGGAACCTCTTTGCGTTCAACAATGTAGCCGGTAATCTTCGTTCCACCATCATGTTCTGGCGTCTCCCAGAAGAGTGAGACCGAGGTCCTAGTGATGTTGGTGACTCTAAGGTTGCGAGGAGGTTCACATGGATCCCTTGCGGCCACTGGCTCACTGGCTTTAGAGCCTGGACCAATCCCAGCGATGTTCTCTGCATAGACTCTAAATTGATAGAGCAAGCCTTCATCAATGCCAGTCATCTTAAACTGGCTCTCAGCCAGAAGACCTCTGTTCACCTTAGTCCAAAGGATGCTGCTTTGGTCTTTGCATTCAATGTGATAACCAATAACGGGGCTTCCGCCATCCCTGGTTGGACAGTCCCAAACAACAAGCATGCCAGTCTTGTTGGCATGAGAAACACGAATGTTGACTGGAGAGCCCGGAGGCTCGAATGGATACTGAGCAACAACAGGAGCAGAATCAACAGCATGACTCTTCCCATATCGGTTTTCAGCTGCAATACGGAACTGGTACTCTGTTCCCTGAGTGAGACGGGACACTTTAATTGAGGTTCTGGCAACTGTGGCAGACACAATCTGCCAATTGATTGTGGTCGTGTCTCTCTTTTCCACCACATAATTATTAATCTGGCATCCGCCGTCATAGGTTGGAGCATCCCAAGACAGAGAGATGAAGTCAGCGCTCACCTCATCCAGTTTAATGTTACTGGGCGGGCCCGGTTTGTCCAGGATGATAACTGAGATTTCACCTGTCGTGGTGCCCACTGCGCTAGTAAGGGTGATCTCATACTTTCCTACGTCCTCCCTGGTGGCATCCTTGATGAAGATTTTAGATGAGGTCTTGGAGGTGAGAACATTGACTCGAGTCGTCTGCTTCAGCACCTCGCCATCCTTCTTCCAGGACACGTCAGGCTGCGGTCTGCCTTTGAAGGGAATGTCAATCTTCAGGTCATCTCCTGCTTTAACACTGTACGTATTGAACAGCAGGTTGACGATGGGTTGCACCGTGATATCCTTTACAATCACGGGGTCAGCTAGAGGTTTGGGGTCACTCCTACCCTTGTCATTCACTGCGATAACCCTGAAAAAGTACTCTTCATCTGTTGTGAGACCTCCAATTGTGGCCTCCAGTGCTTTAACTTCACTGCACAAACTCCATTTTTCATCTCCGTAGGGCTGCATCTCCACACTGTAGCCTGTAATCTTGCTGCCACCATCATGGTCAGGTTTCTCCCAGGACAGTGTGACAGTGTGACGAGTCACGTCCACCAGCTGAACTCTACCAGGAGGCAAAGGAGCCTCAGAAACTTTGACTTGTTCCGTGGAGGCAGGCAGACCCACACCAAGTTCATTTACTGCCAGCACACGGAAGTAATACCGTCTTCCCTCCTCCAGATCAGAGATCATATAAGAGTTCCTCACACAATTAGTACTGACACTGGTGAATGCCATCCTCTTCTGCTCTCTCTTCTCCACAATGTAGTGAGATATCTTGGCCCCGCCGTCAATGAGAGGAGGCTCCCAGGCGAGAGAAACCGAATTTCTTTTCACATCTTTCACTTCGAGGTTCGTCGGGGCACTAGGCGAGTCTAGAACTCGGACGTTAATGAAGGCCGATTTTGAGCCACTCATGTTCTCCAGTGTCAGTATATATTTGCCGGTATCAAATCGGTCGACATTCTCAATCACTAACATGGTGTAGGAGCTTGTCACCTCAATCTGGGCACGCTCATTCAGAGTGCCATCTGCCTTTGACCACCTGACCTCAGGCTCAGGCTTCCCGCGGATTGTGACAAACAGACGCAAGGAGGCTGTGGCCCGAACGTTGACCATCTTTCTTAGATCACAGTCAAGTTCAATTTCAGGAGCTTCCACCTTCTCAGCCGCGATCACGCAGCCAGGCAGGTCTACATGCTCGCCCACACCCTCGCAGTTAACGGCGCAGATCCGGAAATTGTACTCTGCATTCTCCTTCAGATTTTTCACGGTGTAGTTCGTAGCCTGCACACCTGTGTATGGGGTGCAAATGACCCATTCATCCAGTGCAGCCTCCTTCATTTCAACAATGTAACCGTTGACGGGCGCTCCGCCGTCATATATAGGCCTAGTCCAGGTCAAGGAGACAGTTGTGCTGGAATGGTCAATGACCTTGGGGTTGTTTGGAGGTCCTGGTGTGTAAATCGCATCACATGCCTTGATGTACTGAGTTGGTGCACTGGGTGTGCCCATGCCAGCTGCATTTTCAGCAGAAACCCGGAATTCATAAGAATGGCCCTCGATGAGACCAGTGCATCGGAACCTCAGGTCAGTTAGCCTCTTCTTGTTGCATTTGCTCCATCGGATGCCAACCTTGTCGCGTTTTTCAAGGATATAGCCTTCAATCTCAGCTCCCCCGTTGCTTTCTGGCCTTTCCCAGGTGAGCACGATGGAGTCTCTGGTGATTGCACCGGCCTCTGGCATGGAGGGAGCACTTGGGGTGGTGAATGGATTGCGTGCAACAACTGGCTCAGACTCTAGCGGCTCACCAACACCATATTTGTTGACAGCCGTGACTCTGAAGATGTACTCATTTCCGGGCAGCAGTTTGGTGACTTTGTAGCTGATCGCTTGAATCTTGGGCTCCACCATAGTCCACGACAACCGGCTGGTCTCTCTTTTCTCAATGATATAGTGTAAAATACCTGCTCCACCGTCCTGCGAGGGATGGTTCCAATGCAGATAACACTTTTCAGCCGTGACACCTTTGATTTCTAGTGGCCCATCCGGAGGGCCGGGTCTATCCAGAACCTTAACGTTAACTGGGATCATCTTGACTCCTCCAACATTAACTAGTTTGAGAACAAAATGTCCACCGTCCGTTCGGATGCAGTCCTTCACTGTCAAGACGGTGCGTGTGAGTGTGGTCTTTATCTCCATTCTTGGCGTAGTCTTGTCAATCTCCTTTCCATCCTTCAACCAGATGACCTCAGGCAGAGGCTTGCCGGTGTAGTCGGCATCAATGACGAAAGTCTCACCAGCATGAACAACAGTTAGATCCTTGAATTTGGAATCCATGGTTGCTTCTGGGGCCTCAATTTCGTCTTTGGCAGTTATTTCTCCTGTGCTTGGAGAGGGATGGCTTGATATGCCAGCTGCGTTTTTGGCGACAACTCTGAACTCATAAATGCAGTCCTCAGTGAGACCAGTGAGGGTGAACTGGGTTTCAAGGATGTTGGTAAAGCTGGCCTTCATCCAGCGGGTATCAGGGTGTTTCCTCCTTTCAATCAAATAGCCGGTAATAACGCTGCCTCCGTCATACGGGGGTGTGGTCCACCGGAGTGTTACATGGTTCCGTGTTATTTCAATTGCCTCGGGAGTACCAGGTGGGTCGCAGGGATCCCGAGCCACTGTGCTTTCTGAGATCTTGCTAACCGGACTCAGTCCTGCAATGTTTTCTGCATACACCCTGAATTCATACTCAATGCCCTCCTCCAGTTCTGTGGTCTTGAAATGTGCATCGGGGATGAGAAGCTTACTGAGTTGAGTCCACAAGAGGCTGTTCCTCTCCTTCCTTTCCAGATGGTAACCAAGAATGGGACTGCCACCATTGCTTACTGGGGGCTTCCACTCAACAACCATGCTGTCCTTGGTTGCAGCAGTTACAGTGGGTGTCACTGGCGCATCAGGCACATTGAATGGATAGTGAGCAATGACTTGGGGTGAGACAATAGCAGAACTCTTTCCATATCTGTTCTCAGCAGACACTCTGAACTGATATTCCATACCAGTCTTCAGGTTGCTGACCTTGATGGTTGTCCTGGCTATGGTCGCAGACACAATCTGCCAAGCTGTTGTGGTAGTGTCTCTCTTCTCCACAATGTAGTTGTTAATCTGACAGCCGCCAGTATACATTGGTGGTTCCCAGGAGAGCGTCATATAATTGGAGCTCACTTCTTCAATCTTCACAGGACCTGTGGGCGGGCCCGGTTTATCAAGAATGATAACTGTAATCTCTTCAGTTGCAGTTCCGATGTTGCTGGTGGCTGTGACGATATATTTTCCTGAATCTTCACGCTTGGCATCCTTGATGCACAGCTTTGTAGATGTGGGTGTATCACATACATTTAACCTAGTTGTCTCTTTAAGAGCCTGTCCTTCTTTCTTCCACTCCACTTTTGGGATCGGACGCCCAATCACAGGAATCTCAATCTTCAAATCTTCACCAGTTTGCAAACTGTAAGTGTTGTAGCTCATCCTGAATCCGGGAATCATAGTCAAATCCTTGGCTATGACCGGTGCAGCGAGAGGCCTCGGGTCACTCTTACCTTTGTCATTGAAGGCAGAGACTCTGAAAAGATATTCATGTCCAGCACTGAGGCCTGTGACAGTGCCTTCACAGGTCTTGGTTGTGGTGACCACCACCCATTCCTCTGAGTCCATAGTTTTCATTTCAATATAGTAGCCGATAATCCTGCTGCCTCCGTCGTGGACCGGTTTCTCCCATGACAGTGAGGCAGTTGTTTTACTAACTTCGGTTACAATGACTTTACCTACGGACAAAGGAGGCTCAGAGGCCTTAACCGAGTCTGTTGTCTCTGCTGGCAGTCCTACACCAAACTCATTCTCGGCAAGGACTCGGAAGTAGTAGATACTTCCCTCTGTGAGGCCAGTAACTCGGTAGCTGGTCTTTGTGCACTTGTTGTCAATATTAGCGTAAACCTTCCTGTTGGACTCGCGCTTTTCAACCAGGTAATTTTTTATTCTTGCACCACCGTCAATAAGAGGGGGCTCCCAACTCAGGGTGACACTTTCCCGTTTAATGTCTTTGACGGTGAGGTTTACGGGCGCTCCTGGAGTGTCCAGAACTTTGACAGAAACAAATGCAGATTTAGTGCCAGCGCTGTTTTGGAGATTAAGGATGTATTTTCCGGCATCATGTCTGTCACAGATGTCAATGGAGAGCTGTGTGTAGTCTTCACCAGTCTCAAGTTGAACTTTACTGGGCAGTTCACCGTCCTCCTTGGCCCAGCTAATTTCTGGCGTGGGACGACCCTTAAATAGAATGCCAATTCTCATTGGAGCACCCGCACGGACAACAATTCCCTTTCGGAGTTCTGCATCCAGAATCATATCTGGGGCATTCATTTTAGCCACAGGCGTAACCATGCCCTGAACTTCGGTTGGCTCCCCAATGCCCTGCTTGTTGATGGCACAGACGCGCACTTTGTATTCCTGGTGCTCAATCAACTTGGTAATGGTAAACTTGGTGGCATTTACTCCAGAGGGTGGCGTGCAAATCGTCCACTCCTCCTCATCAGCCTTTGTGATTTCAACAGCGTAACCTTGAATCTCACAGCCACCGTCATATATGGGCCTGTGCCATGCCAGACTTATGGAGTCCATGGTGGTGTCTGTCACATGAACAGTTGTGGGGCTGCCAGGCTCAAAAGTGGGGTCGCATGCCTTCAGGTAAGGTGTGGCCGGACCTGGCTGACCCACGCCAGCTGCATTCTCAGCAGAAACCCTGAACTCATATTCATGGTCCTCAGTTAGTCCTGTCACCCGGAAACGCAAGTCTGTTACCCTGCGTTTGTTGCATTTGGTCCACCTTATGCCAGCCCGGTCTCTCTTTTCCACAATGTAGCCAACAATCTCACTGCCTCCATTTGTCTCGGGGCGATTCCAGCAGACAGTCATGGAGTCCCTGGTAATGTTGGTGATCTCAATCTCCTGAGGTGTGCCAGGGGGGACGAATGGATTCCTCATGATAACTGGTGCTGACTCCAGAGGCTCACCCTCGCCATATTTGTTGACTGCCATAACTCTGAAGATGTATTCGTTACCCTTCAAGAGTTTTGTGACCTTGAACATGGTAGCGCCACAGTCACTAGAGACCACAGTCCAAGCCAGGCGGCTTGTCTCTCTCTTTTGGATGATGTAGTGAGAAATGCCACTGCCTCCATCGTGCCTTGGTGGAAGCCACGACAGGGAGCACTTCTCCTCAGTGACATTGCTGACAGTAAGTGGTCCCTCTGATGGACCTGGTCTGTCCAGGACCTTCACACTGAATGGGATAGTCTTGCTGCCTGCCACGTTGGTCAGTACCAGTGTGTACTGCCCGCCATCCACTCTGATGGCATCCTTTACAACAAGAAGAGCCTTAAAGTCTATATTTTTTGTCTCAGCTCTGGCAGAGTTTTCCACTTCAACATCGCCCTTAAACCACTGAGCCATGGGAATGGGCTTTCCGTCCACTTTGGCCTCCAGATTGAATGTGTCCCCAGCATTGATGACAAGGGTTTGGTTATACAGGGCATCTGTCTCACACGTGGGTGGGTCAACTTCATCTATTGCTGTGATGGATCCAGTGCACTCGGAGGGCTTGCTGACAGCACCGGCTGCATTTCTTGCAATGACTCTAAAGTCATATTTGCTGTTTTCTGTCAAGCCGATCACTGTAAATTCAAGGTCCAAAACGTTTGCAAAGCTGGCCTTCATCCACTTTCCTTCAGGAAGATCACGCTTCTCCACAACATAACCAGTAATCGAACTTCCGCCGTTGTACTGTGGGGCCGTCCACCTGAGTTTCACCGAGTGTCTGGTCACGATCAGTGGCACCGGACAGCCAGGAGGATCACATGGATCGCGGGCCACATAGACCTCTGAGACTTTACTGCACTTTCCAATGCCAACAATGTTCTCTGCATAGACTCTGTATTCATATTCAATTCCTTCCTCCAGAGGAGTGGATTTGAACCTGCAGTCTTGGATGAGTGTCTTGTTAATCTTGGTCCAAAGGATGCTGTTCTTCTCTTTCCTTTCAAGATGATAGCCCAAGATAGCACTGCCTCCGTCAGATGGAGGTTTATGCCACTCCACTACCATGTAGTCTTTAGAGTATGAAGATACAAAAGGTGTACCCGGTGGCCCAGGTTCTTGGAATGGATACTGTGCCACAACCGGGTCAGAATCAATGGCATAACTTTTGCCGTATCTGTTCTCAGCGTAGATTCTGAATTGATATTCAGCGCCGGTCTTCAGATTGCCCACTTTGAGTGTTGATCTTGCCACAGTGGCAGACACCACTACCCAGTTTGTGGTGGTCGTATCTCGTTTCTCGACAACATAGTTGGATATTTGGCAGCCACCTGTATAAGTAGGAGGTTCCCATGCAAGTGTGATGCTCTCGGCACTGACATCCTCTAACTTGACAGGTCCTGTAGGTGGTCCGGGCTTATCTAACGTGATAACCTCAACAGTGGCTTCCTTAGATCCTAGATCATTGGCTACAGTAATACTGTACATGCCTCCGTCCTCTCTGGTGGCATCCTTTATAGTAACTGTGGTTTGACGTGCTGAATCTGTGACATTGACTCTGGTGGTCTGCTTGAGGGCAGCTCCGTCCTTGGACCAAGAGATGGTCGGCTTTGGATGGCCTGCGATTGGCACTTCGATCTTGAGGTCATATCCCACTTGGACACTGTAGCTGCTCATTTTAGGTCTAACAGCAGGCTCAATCACAAGGTCCTTTGCGACCACCAAATGAGCCAGTTGCCTGGGGTCGCTCCTGCCCTTGTCGTTGACAGCCAACACTCTGAACTGATACTCTTCTCCCTTGAGCAGGTTACTCACCAGGGCCTCGGTTGCCTTCACACTAGCACAAACCGACCAGGATTCGCTGTCTATAGGAGCCAGTTCGACTTCATAGTGGCTTATCCTACTACCGCCATCATGTACAGGCTTCTCCCAAGTCAGGGTGACAGTACTATGTGTAACATCAACAACGCTGACTTTACCAGGGGGCTGCGGCTTCTCAGATATCTTAATTGGTTCAATGGTTTTAACAGGCAGACCGACACCGTACTCATTCTCAGCTAGCACTCTAAAGAAAAATATTCCACCCTCTGGGAGAGGTTCTACCTTCCATGTCATCTTATTGCAGATGGTGATGGAAGAGTAAACCTTCCTAGTGCTCTCCCGCTTCTCCACGATGTACTGCTTAATCTTTGAGCCGCCATCCAGAAGCGGAGGCTCCCATGTGAGTGTGACAGAATTCTTGGTAATCTCCTTGACAAAGAGGTTATTTGGAGGGCTTGGGGTGTCCAGGACTCTGACGCTGATGAAGACAGACTTGACTCCGCTGGCATTCTCGGCAGTAAGTGTGTATTTGCCGCTATCAAATCGGTCCACGTTCTCAATCACAAGTGACGCGTAGCTACCTGTGTTATCAATTTGGGCCGTCTCCTTAAGCTCCCCATCAGCCTTGCCCCATTTTACCTCAGGGGCTGGACGACCGCTTACAGGAACAAAGAGCCTGAGGGTGCTTGCCGCTCTAATATTGATCATTTTCCTCAAACTGGCATCCAGGTCCAGATCTGGTGCTTCGAGCTTCTCTTCCAAAGTGATTTTTCCTGGACAATCAGCGTGCTCACCAACACCGATTTTGTTGATGGCACACACTCTGAACTGATACTCGTGCTTCTCCAAGAGCTTTGTCACGGTAAACCGTGTGTCTGTGATTCCAGAGGAAGGAGTGCACATGAACCACTCATCTGACACAGTATTGCATGCCTCAACAATGTAGGCCTGAATCTCACAGCCACCATCATAGATGGGTTTACCCCAGGTCAAGGAAACGGTAGACCTTGATGAGTCCACCACCTTGGGATTGTTTGGCGGGCCTGGTTTGAAGATAGGATCCAAAGCTTTGAAATATGTTGTTGGGGGACTGGGTGTTCCCACACCGGCAGCATTCTCGGCAGAGACCCTAAATTCGTAGCTGTGGTTTTCTAGGAGCCCGGTAACTCTGAAACGGAGCTCGCTCACGGTACGCTTGTTGCACCTGGTCCATCTAACACCGTCCTTGTCACGTTTCTCCACAACATAGCCTTGGATGGCACTGCCACCATCGTTACTTGGTCGCTCCCAGGTCACTACCATGGAGTCTTTAGTAATTGTGGAGACCTCTACCTCTGTTGGTGGGTTGGGAGTAACAAATGGATTTCTGGCAATCATTGGCTCAGATTCCAGAGGCTCACCGACTCCATATTTGTTCACTGGAATCACTCTAAAGATGTACTCATTCCCAGGAAGAAACTTGGTGATCTTCAAGTTCAGGGTCTGAACTTTCTGTTCAACTACCGTCCAAACCAGTCGGCTCGTCTCTCTCCTTTCAACAATGTAATAGGAAACATCACTACCTCCATCCTGCAAAGGTGGTTTCCAGGAAATTGAGCATTTCTCACTCGTGACACCGTAGATTGAAATGGGGCCCTCAGGCGGACCAGGCCTGTCCAGAACTTTGACATTAATGTTCACAGATTTCTCTCCGCCGACATTCTTCACCAGCAAAGTATACTGGCCTCCATCAACACGAATTGCTTCTTTGACAACAATACAGGCCAAAAAGTCCGTGTTCTTGACTTCCAGGCGTGCTGCTTCACTCATGACTTGGCCCTCCTTCAGCCAGTGTACCATGGGAACAGGTTTGCCGAAGATAGCTGCCTCAAGCCTGAATGACTCTCCAGCATTCACAACCACAGCCTGGGAGTACTTGGCATCAAGGTCAATTTGGGGTGGATCCACCTCATCCTTGGCAGTGATAGCTCCAGTAGAATCAGAGGGTTGACTGCTGACACCCGCTGCATTTTTGGCAGTGACACGGAACTCATAAATCTGGTCTTCAGTGAGACCCGTGACAACAAAGGAGGTATCAATGATGTTGGTGAAACTGGCCTTCATCCAGCGCCCGGCTCCTTCCTTCTTCTCCACCACATACCCGATGATTTTTATGCCACCATCATACTCAGGTTTGGACCATCGGAGGGTCACCTGGTTTCTTGTTACAATGACAGCCTCAGGCTTTCCTGGTCTGTCACAAGGGTCTCTGGCTACCTGCAATTCACTCACGATACTGGGTTTGCTTATGCCGACAATGTTTTCAGCGTAAACTCTGAACTCATATTCGATACCTTCTTCCAGGCCAACCACTTTGAATCGGGAGTCTGGGATAAGCTGTTTGTTCTGCTTCACCCACAAAATGCTGTTTTTCTCTTTGAGCTCAAGATGGTAGCCCAGGATTTTGCTTCCACCATCACTGCTGGGTTTATCCCATACGACCAGCATGGTCTCCTTGGTGGCTGACTGTACAATGACCGAACGCGGTGAAGCGGGAACCTCGAATGGATACTGAGCCACAATACTTTCAGAGAGCAGCGCTGAGGACTTGCCATATCGATTCTCTGCAGCAATCCTGAATTGGTACTCACAACCTGTCTTCAGACGTACAGCTTTTACAGTGGTTCTAGCCACTGTGGCTGACACGATCTGCCAGTTAGTGGTTGACGTGTCTCTCTTCTCAACAACGTAATTGTTGATGCTACAGCCACCATCGTACTCCGGGGGATTCCAGGACAAGACCAGACTGTCTGCAGTGACTTCATCCAGCTTGACTGGGCCAGTTGGAGGGCCTGGCTTGTCTAGGACCATCACGCTTATCTCCGTAGTTGCCTCTCCAGCCGTGTTAATCAGTTTGATGGAATATGTACCCACATCATCTCTGCAGGCCTCCTTAATGACCAAGAGAAGGTTCTCGTCTGTGCTTTCAGCGTTAACTCTAGTTGTCTCCTTGAGGGTGACGCCGTCTTTGAACCAGGTTGCTGTCGCTTTGGGACAGGCAGCATAAGGTACGTCGATCTTCAGATCATCTCCTGCTAGCACACTAAACGTGCTGAAAGCCAATTTGAAAGTTGGCAGGATAACCAGATCTTTGGCCACCACGGGCATGCTAAGAGCACGTGGCTCACTAACGCCCTTTTCATTGGTGGCCGAGATACGGAACATGTACTCCTCTCCCTGTGTTAAACCAGTTACAAAAGCCTCGTTGGTCTTGACTGCCATGACCTGGGTCCACTTTTCACTTTCTCTACCCTGCATTTCAACAATGTAGCTGGTGATTCTGCTTCCACCATCATGGTCGGGCTTCTCCCAGGTGAGAGTGACACTGGTGCCAGTCACCTCACGGAGGGACACCTTTCCTGGAGGCAGGGGCCTCTCTGACACCTTAACGGGGTCAAACGTTTCCACTGGGAGGCCGATGCCATATTCGTTCTCAGCCAGGATTCTGAAGAAGTACATCTTTCCTTCTTCTAGTTCTCCAACTTTCCAGCTGGATTTGTGGCAGTTGGCACAGACAGTGGAGTAGGCCTTTCTGGTTGACTCACGCTTCTCCACAATGTAATTACGGACTCTGGAGCCACCATCAATTAAAGGTGCATCCCAAATGAGCGAGACTGAATCTTTGGTAACCTCCTTGATGATCAGGTTCTGAGGTGCTCCGGGCGTGTCTAGTACCCTGATGTTAACAAAGGCCGTCTTAGTTCCAGAGGCATTCTCCACAGTGACCATGTATTTACCGCCATCAAACCTGTCGACATTTTCAACTTGAAGAGTGGTGAATGACGATGTGACTTCAATGTTAGCTTTGTCCAGGGACTCTCCGTGCTCTCTTGACCATTTGACGTCCGGTGCCGGTCTGCCTTTAATGGGTACAAAGAGTCTGAGTGTGCCACAGGCTCTGATGCAGACGACCTTACGGAGATCTGCTCCAAGTTCGATTTCAGGGGGTAGTAACCTGTCTTCAGCTTTTGGGGTTCCTGGGACAGCAGCAGGCTCTCCCACACCTTCGCAGTTGGTGGCACAGATGTTGATTTTGTAATCTTGGTTCTCTTTCAGGCCAGTGATAGTGAATGAGGTAGCTGTCCATCCCTTCTTAGGAGTGCAAATTGTCCATTCATCCTCTTCGGGCAGGCAGGTCTCCACAATATAGCCAGTGATTTCAGAGCCACCATCATAGACAGGCTTATTCCAAGCAAGGGTGATGGAAGACTTGGTTGTGTCTAGAACTCTGGGGTTCCCTGGAGGTCCAGGCTGGAAGATTGTGTCCATGGCTTTGTAGAACGGACTTGAGGGACTTGGCTGGCTCAGTCCAGCATTGTTCTCTGCAAAAACTCTGAATTCATACTCGTGGCCCGGTGTGAGGCCAGTGGCCTTGAATCGAAGGTCGGTTACAGTCCTTCTGTTGCACTTGACCCAGCGCAGTCCAGTCTTATCCCTTCTCTCGATAATGTAAGTGTTGAGTCTGCTACCCCCATCATGTTCAGGGCGCTCCCAGCAGACCACCATTGAGTTCTTGGTGATGGTCGTAACTTCAGGCTGTGTGGGCGGGTCACTGGGAATGTAGGGATTGGCACAGATGACAGGCTGGGACTCCAGCGGCTCGCCAATGCCATACTTATTCACGGCCATTACTCTGAAGACATACTCATTGCCTTTAAGAAGCTTCGTGACCTTGAACCTGTTTGCTTGGAGATCCGTGGCCACGTTTGTCCAGGCCAACCTGCTGGTTTCACGCTTCTGAATGATGAAGTATTCAATCTTGGCTCCACCATCGTGTGTTGGATGCAGCCAGTTGAGGACGCATTTCTCAGCAGCAATGTCTGTAACCGTTAAGGAATCGGGTGGTCCGGGTCTATCGAGGACCTTGACGTTGAATATGAATTTAGCAAAGCCGCCAGGGTTACTGGCAGTCAGGGTGATTGCGCCGCCATCTCTTCTCAAAGAGTCTTTGTTGATCAGAGTTGTGTGGAAAGCAGACATCTTGATTTCCAACTTGCCGGTATCTTCAAGCTCCTTCCCGTCCTTGGTCCACACAAGTGAGGGAATGGGCCGACCCGTCACATTGGCCTCCAGTGTAAACATCTCTCCGGCCATGACGACAACATTGCTACTGTAAAGGGAGTCAATGTTGAGCCGGGGCTCTTCGATGTCATCCCTGCATGTGATGGCTTCTGAGGGCTGAGAAGGTGCACTCACTGCGCCTGCCGAGTTGCGAGCCAACACACGGAATTCATAAACAGTGTCTTCGATCAGACCGCTGACTGTGTAGACCGTCTCGAGGATGTTGTTGAAGTTGGCTTTGAGCCACCGCCCGTTTGGCAATTCTCTCCTCTCCACAGTGTATCCGGTGATGGAAAATCCTCCGTCTGCCTCTGGTTTGGTCCATGACACAGTCACCTCATGTCTGGTGATGTTCAGTGCCAAAGGTCTACCTGGTGGGTCTACTGGGTCCAAAGCATACAACGGGTCAGAGGGTTTGCTGGGTTTGCTGAGACCAGCCAAGTTTTCAGCAATAACACGGTGCTCATATTCAATTCCGTCAACCAGGCCAGTTGATTTGAAGATATTTCCTACCACAAGAGCTTTGCTGATCCTCTGCCACAGAATGCTGTTCCTCTCTTTTCGTTCCACATGGTAACCCAGGATGGCACTGCCTCCATCCGAGGATGGTTCATTCCAACTGAGAGTCATTGCATCCTTATTGAAGGATGTGACTGCAGGGGGCCCTGGCTGGCCTGGGACATCAAACGGATAGGTAGCCACCACTGGCTCAGAGACGATGGATGGTCCGATGCCGTATCGATTCTGGGCCTTGACACGGAACTGATATCCAGTTCCAGTGATAAGCCGGGCTGCCTTGAATGTGGTACGTATGACAGTGGCTGCTAACTCCACCCAGGAAGTACCAGTGGTCTCACGCATTTCAACAATATAATTGTTGATGGGAACACCCCCATCATTCTCTGGGGCCTCCCAGGACATAAGGATATAATCGGACGAGACCTCTTCCATCTTAATGGGACCAGTGGGTGGACCTGGAATATCATGGACTAATACTGTGATTATTTCGGTCACTGTGCCTAGCATGTTCTTTCCTGTCATTGAATACTGTCCTCCATCAGCCCTTTTGATCTCGCCAATGTTGAGGATGGTTGATGTTGCTGTAGCTTCTGTGTTAATTCTTTGTGTCTCTTTTAGAATCGTGTCTCCTTTTTTCCAAGAAACAACAGGTCTGGGTTTTCCAAGTACTGGAATCTCCATCTTAACACGGTCCCCAGCCTTGGCAATGACCGTCTTCTGGTAGACTCCACGTAGGTCAAATGACGGGCTTGATGTTTGCTCTTTGATAATTGCCGGTCTGCTCTCACATGGATCGCTTCGACCCGAAGCATTAACTGCCATGATGCGGAAAGTATATTCTGCACCCTCTATCAGATTTGTCACAGTGTAGTCCAGAGCCTTGATGGCAGAAACATGGAGCCAGTGCTCAGTGTCCTTCTTCTGGGCCTCAATGACATAACCTGTAATCAAGCTACCGCCATCATGAAGAGGCTTGGTCCACACCAAGCTGGCGCTGTCAGCTGTAACATCAGTGATGTACAGGTTTTCTGGTGGTGAAGGGGCCTGAGATGCCCTGATTGGTTCGGGGGTTTCAGCAGGCTCGCCGATGCCCAGGTCATTCTCAGCAGAGATTCGAAAGTAGTAGTAAGCTCCCTCCTCCAGATCAGAGATTTTGAAAGAGCACTTCTGCCACGTAGTGCTCAGGACAGTGTAGGCCTTCTTTGTGGCCTCTCTCTTTTCAATAATGTAGTTGTGAATCTTGGAGCCACCGTCAATGATGGGGATCTCCCACTGAAGGGTTATGCTTGTTTTAGCGATCTCTCTGGGTTTGAGATTAACTGGCGGCCCTGGCGTGTCCAGAACCTTCACATTTACGAAGCCTGTCTTCTTTCCGGCGACGTTCGCCAGGCAGAGGTTGTACTTTCCGGCATCATATCTGGTGCAGTCAGGAATGACCAGCAGTGTGTAGGACTCGGTAGTGTCAATATGTGCACGCATTTTCAGATTGACATCATCTTTGCTCCAGGTGACATCTGGAACAGGACGGCCTCGGATGGGAACAAACATACGGATTGAAGTACGAGCCCTGACTACCAGGGATTTCCGGAGTTCGGCGTCCAGCTCAAAGTCTGGAACAGACTCCTGGTCCACAAGTTCGGTTACTTTTTCAACCTCTGCAGGTTCACCAATTCCTTCAGAGTTCACAGCTCGGACTCTGAAATGGTATCTGCCTCCCTTCTGCAGTTTTCCGATAACATATACGGTAGCCTTCAGGTGGTACTCTGTTTCTGTCTCCCAGTCGTCATGCCCTTCCTTTTTATATTCCACAATGTATCCATCCACTTCCAGACCACCATCATAGTGGGGTCGTCCCCAGGTAAAGGTGGCAGACATTTTAGTGGTATCTGTAACTCTAGGATTGGAAGGAGGACCTGGTGGATCTGATGAACAAGGAAAAGAACTTTGTTAAAAAACAGCAATATTTTGTGGCCTAGAGGTAAATGATTATTACTCTTGAAGTACTTACACACGGTGTCCTTGGTCATTGCAGGATGCGAAGGCTCACTGGGTTCTCCAAACCCAGCCTTGTTCTCAGCAGTTACTCTGAATTCATACTCGACCCCTTCACTCAGGCCTTGCACCTTGAAGCGTAGGTCTGGGACCGTTCTTTTAGAAGCCCTGACCCACCTCATTCCTCGCTTCTCTTTCCTTTCTACGAGGTATCCCCTAATGTCACTGCCACCATCCTGCACTGGTCTATTCCATGAAATGGTAACAGAGTTCCTACTGACGTTATCAATTTCTGGGGTTGAGGGTGGGCCTGGTGGACCTGAGAGTAGAAGATGGTTGTCATTGTTAGTGATGAAAATATAACATTACAGAAACAGTAAGGCTATGATGACCACCTTGAAACATCCGTAATATTGACTGAACTTACGGTAACTGTCGACCAGTTTGACTGGAGCAGACAGACTTGAGTCTCCAATGCCATACTGGTTGACAGCAGACACCCTGAAGATGTACTCGTTCCCTTTGATCAATTTGGTGCTGACACATCTGCAATCCATGACATTTTCAGCCAGCTTGGTCCACTGCAGGCGACTGGTCTCTCGCTTCTCAAGGATGTAAGACTTGATGGCGCAGCCTCCATCCTCCTCTGGTGGAAGCCAGGTAAGGGTGCACTTTTCAGCAGAAATATTACTGGCCGCAATTGGGCCCGGCGGTCCGGGAACATCTAGAACCTTCACTTTGACGTGTTCTTCTTTGATTCCGAACGGGTTGCTGGCAGTGATGGTGTACTCGCCGGTGTTCTTCCTGCTGGCGTACTTGATGGCCACGGTGGAGGAGGTTGGAGTGCTGGTTATTGTGACAATGTCTGAGTTCTTGAGCTCACGGCCGGCCTTTGACCAAACAGCAGTAGGGGGAGGTTTGCCGACAATCTTGGAAGCGGAGACCACGATTGTGTCTCCTGCCCGGACTGATACGCCATCTTTCATGTTTGGGTCAATGGTGATGCTTGGGGGTTCTGAGAAATTAGGTGATGCAAGACATTACATTGTGAGCTGGGAAAAAAAAATAAAAATTAATTCTTTCAAAATCATCTTACCATACTCATCCTTGCAAGTTAGCAGATCGGTCTTCTCTGAGGGAACACTAATAGCACCAGCAGAGTTCTTGGCCCTGACTTGGAACTGATACTGGGCTCCCTCTGTCAAGTCTGTGACGGTGAAGGCGCATCCTTGAATGTTGACGTGGTTCGCCTTCATCCAGGCCTTACCTCCAGCCTTTAGCTTCTCTACCATATAGCCAGTCAATTTGTAGCCGCCGTCATATTTGGGTGGAGTCCAAATCAGTGTGACTGAAGTCCTGGTGACATTAATGACATCAGGCTTGCCGGGTGGATCTAACAGAAGACAAAGACATCGCTGTAGTCTTGTGTTGCGATACACGAAGAAGAAATTGTTGCCTTGGTATCTCCAAAACTCACCAATGGGATCCAGAGCAACAACAGCCTCAGTAGCTCTGCTGGCCTTCCCAAGACCGGCCATGTTCATGGCCATCACCCTGAACTCATATTCTAGTCCCTCAATCAGACCTGTGACCCTGCACTCCCTCACTCTCAGAGGAGTCTTGCTGGCTCGCTTCCACATCAGACTGTTCCTTTCCTTAAACTCCACATGATAGCCTGCACACAATCACATTGTCAGCTTTGCATTACGGATTTCAGCTTTACAACCGAGGCTGTGATAGCAGTCAGTTACCTGTAATTGGGGAGCCGCCCGTGTCTTTTGGATCAGCCCAGGTTAGGATGGCTGACTCGTGGCGGATGCTCATTATCTCTGGAGGTGCAGGTGCCTCTGGGACATCTGGGGGTGGCAGAAGAAGAGATGTTTTTCAACTGTCTGAACCACGGGATGGGATTTTGTTTCCGTCTTGGATACTCACTGAAAGGATGCTGTGCAATGACCGCATTTGACCTCAGGTGCTCTCCAATTCCGTATTTGTTCTCAGCGAACACTCTGAAAATGTACTCCACTCCATCGTGGAGACGTATGACTCTCATGGTGGTTTTCTGGATTGCAGAAGCCACCGTGGCCCACTTGTTGTCTGTTGTCCTCCTTTTCTCTACAATGTAGTTGGACACCTCTGCACCACCATCATCTTTGGGTGGCCCCCATTCCAGGGTGATGCCATCGGCTGTGATCTCATCAAACTTGATGGGTCCAGTGCAGATACCTGGTTTTCCCACAACCTTGAGCTGCAACTTACAGTCCTTGGAGCCCAAGCTGTTCTTGACATTGATGGTGTAGGCATCAGCATCTCCTCTCTGGCAGTCTCTGATCAGGAGAGTGGTGATGCCCTGGGACGCCTCAACGCACATCCGTCCGGTGTCGCCGAGCGCCACGTCGCCTTTCTTCCACGTGGCAGTGGGATACGGCACACCGCTGATGGGAATGTTGATGCGGACGGTAGAGCCCTCCTTCACCACGTAGCAACCATCATGGAGACAGCTCAGGTTGCAGTCAGGAAGCACTGGAAAGCAAATGTGTTGGCACGTTGAGGAAACTGATGCAACAGATAGTGTTACCCAGCTATATTACAGATTATTAAGCAATCATTTTTTTGTGTTTTTACATTTTACAGACAAGTCAAAATATATAGTTGCACTCATTCACTGTCGTACCAAGTTGTGCCACAACAGCCTATTCAGCACTAAACTACTGCAAGAGATGCAGCGTAATTAACAGCAAAAAGTAGAGGACGCTTCAGTCTATAGTACATGCACTGTTTTTTCCCCACAGAGTAGAGAGGATGTATGCCTGTGAGTATTGTTATACAGACAAATACACAGATAGACAGCTCGCTAGCAAGCTAGCGTGAGAGACAGCTGGATAGATAGATAGATAGATAGATAGATAGATAGATAGATAGATAGATAGATAGATAGATAGATAGATAGATAGATAGATAGATAGATAGATAGATAGATAGATAGATAGATAGATAGATAGATAGATAGATAGATAGATAGATAGATAGATAGATCTTACAGATCGATAGATCACGTGATTAAGTACAGTATGCTCTGTTTGTATGTGTTGCTGCTCTGTGTATGTTGAAGTAGCAGTTGTAGCAGTTGTTTGAAGGTTAATAACAATGACGCTAAAATCTGTGGGTAAAACAATTTTAAAAAATAATTATTTTATCCGTCTTTCTTTGTCGCAGATTTTCACCTACTTGTGTTGGGTCTGGAACTTATCGCTTGTGATAAATGGCTGTTTACTGTCAAATCGTGAAACTAGGTTGCAGTCATGGGTTCTTACCAAACTGGTCCTTGGCAACAGCCGTGATCTCAGTGGGTGGCCCTTCTCCAGATTCATTTAGTGCCTTGACTCTGAACAAGTACTCCTTGCTCTCTGTGAGCTCACCAACTGTCAGTGAGGTGTTTCTGTCCTTGGAGATCTGCTTCCATAGCTCGCCTTCGTTCTGGTCCACGATGTAGGCACTGATGTGACTGCCGCCATCACTGACGGGCTTTTTCCAGGCCAGAGTGATAGAATCCTTGGTGGTCTTCTTGGCCTTCAAGTCCATCACTGGGCCAGGTTGCTCTGGAGGGGCAACAAGTCGTGCATTACAACTGAGAATGACTGTTGTGTCAGTAATAAGCAGAAAATTGGATTCAAGGATTTATTTATTTTTTTTTTACTGTCAATGCAGAATAATTGATCAAAATAATGTTTCTTTCAGTCCAGTAACAAATAACACACTGATTGCAAAAATAAAAATGAAGAAATTAAAATTGGCCAATGCATACCTGAAGCTCGGACACTGCCGGCAGTCTCACAACCTTCTCCAATCCCATAAGCGTTCTCGGCCAGAACTCTGAAGCAGTAGGCCTGTCCCGCCTCCAGGTTGGGAATTCTGTACGAGTTCTTGTGACACTCAGTCGACACACAGGTCCAGGCCTTCCTCTCTGCCAGGCGCTTTTCTACAATGTAGCTCTTGACTGGACTGCCGCCATCGATCAGTGGGGCATCCCAGGTGATGCAGGCGTGGTTTAAGGAGGTCTCCTTTACAGTCAGGTTCTGAGGAGGTCCAGGAGAATCTACAGTGGAGGAGTGGGGTAGCGGTATCAGAAGTCATATGCCTCAACAGCTTCAGCTAACTCAACTAATAGGTCAAAGTGGGGTCTCAGTTTCAAGCCGTCGTGAGGGGCTTTATTATGTGGTATTATTTTTAAAAAATGCACACCTACTGTATATAGTGCACCAATAAAACAAACCTAATAAACTAATGACTCCTCCCAACCTTAGCTTTGGGCCAATTAAAAGCTCTGATATGGTTGAGACGTCACATAAATCTAACATCCCGAAATGATTAAAGTAATTTTTCAAGAAAAAAAGGCATATGTTTTCCAGATTTTAATCCTATTTTTTGGGGGTGAATACAGTTGTATTTTTCAGTATAAAAAACCTAATATTATGCAAATAAAGTTGCATTTATTAAATTTACTTGTAAATTAGATTTTTTTCCCCTCCTTGTTAAACATTGATGTCAATATAATACGACTTTATGGAAAAAAGTCTTTATTCTCATAAGAATTCAACTTTTTATCCCAATAAAATACATTTGTTCTCTTTTTTTTCTTAAAAAAACATTTGTTATGGTGACACAATGGCTTTTTTCCCCTTAAAGTTTAATTCCTATGGCATTTAGGTTTGTTTAGATTCCCAATCATCCAGGTCATGCTAATCCGCAAAAACTGAATCAAGTCAACTGGACTCTTCTTGGTTGTCGAAAAGTAACAACCAAGAAGGGTCCAGTTTCCTCGATTCAACTTTTGTACATAAATTAAGTTTGGAAAAATTATGCCCCTGTAAGTAGTCCCTGGACCCAAAAAGCGAAATTATTCGTTGCTTGTTCTTTTAAGAGAAAGTGCGACAGTCGAAACATTGAAATTTGCTATCTTACCGAGGACCTTGACCACGATGGTGTAACTCTTGGAACCGCTGCTGTTCTCCAGCGTCAGAACATATTTGCCAGCGTCGTATCTGTTAATGTCTTCAACCATGAGCAGGGTGTCCCACTCGGATGTCTTGATCAGGACGCCGGTTCTCTCCTTCAGGTTGCAGTCCACCTTGCTCCACATCACTTTGGGTGCCGGGCGCCCTCTTAGAGGGACGTAGAGCCTCATGGTGACACCCGCGCGGAGAACCAGCGCTTTCCTCAGGTCGGCATCCAGCTCGGCTTCCGGAGGGACTGCAAGAACCACAGATTATTAATTTGTTCAGACTTGACTTCTCTGTTAAGTGTACAGTGAACCCCCGCCACATCGTGGTGCATCTTTCTCGCTGCTCCAGCCAATGTTCCCTCTAAGCTGCGCGCCTGCGCAATCGCGCACTGCTAGCACGTACTCAGCCCACAAGAAAATCTATGCTGCGCAAAAAAAATAAAATTCAGGACTCCTGTGGTTAAAGCATTTTCATTTCAAGTGGGCTAAATCAATTATATTAAAAGTTAACCAATGAAAATTGCTGCTGTAATTTGGTTCTTTAAATAAGCCATGCAACTTGCTATGATCCAAGGTTTTGAACAGGTGTCATACTGGTGTGTGGCCACAGCGGGCACATCTGATGTTACTCACAGTGGTCCTCAGTGCGCTCAAGGTGCTTGTGTGTCTGCCCAGACACATGAAAAATTAGAGGGAACATTGGCTCCAGCTATACATTGAATATTTTTAAGCTATTGTTTTTTTAATGGGTTTTAAAATGGCTGGTTTGCGTCAGGAAATCATGTGAACATTGTTGTACCTGAAAGAGGTCAATGAACAAAAGTTTATGAACTCGTTCATATTTTGGGCCAATGTGAACTGAACGTAGTGTATTTCTGCCTGATGAACTGAATTGTGAACATGCTCACTCTGTCATCTCTGAGTGGTTTTTGAACAGCAGTTCATTTTCGTTCAAGAGTGGCAGGTTTCGTTAGGCCTGGTACACACGTAAGGTTTTTTAAAATTTTCTTATCAGTGACAGACCCCACGTCCATCCATCCATCCATTTTCTGAGCCGCTTCTCCTCACGAGGGTCGCGGGCGTGCTGGAGCCTATCCCAGCTGTCATCGGGCAGGAGGCGGGGTACACCCCGAACTGGTTGCCAGCCAATCGCAGGGCACATAGAAACAAACGACCATTCGCACTCACAGTCATGCCTACGGGCAATTGAGAGTCTCCAATTAATGCATGTTTTTGGGATGTGGGAGGAAACCGGAGTGCCCGGAGAAAACCCACGCAGGCACGGGGAGAACATGCAAACTCCACACAGGCGGGACTGGGGATTGAACCCGGGTCCTCAGAACTGTGAGGCTGACGCTCTAACCAGTCGGCCACCGTGCCGCCCAGACCCCACGTATAAAGACAAAAAAGTCTTAAAGTTTGTTACTCTCCGCGAAAACGCGGTTCCAGCCAGACCTATGTGACAAGTGTATTGTTTCACCAAATTTCCATGTTTCGCGACTGTTTGTAACGATACCTTAGCAATTAGCACGCATCTTCGCCTATCCACTCCTCATCCTCCCTTCATGACACTTTTGTAAGAAGCATGGTAACATGGTAGGAAGTGTAGGTTATTCGCTACCATAGAGGCGATGATCAGTGACTTACAATAAATTGACACAGAACGCAAAGAAAACTTTCGCCTCCGTAGCTATGCAACCGGTTGGCGTAATAAAATAGCGTGCACCAAGCAGCTGTTCAAACTGGATGCCCCGTAATGTCAGACGCTGGATTTTTTTCCCCCCAATATCTGGAACAATCAGTGTTACAGCCGTAACGAGTCAATGTTGAGTAATTTCCGTAACAAAATACGGACATTCCATAACATTTGGCAGGTCTGAATATAATAGAGACAACATTCCAAAAACAAGTTAGTAGGGTCATCAGCAGTGTAAAGTTTAATATGAGTAATTTTAAAAGCATCAGGCACCAGTTGTCATCATCTGCTGCTAAGCTTTTTGTATGCACAATGATTTTGTTCCCCCATATGCAACGACCGGGTCACAGGCATGTGTAATCTCACTAAAGCCTATATATTGGGGTTATAAACAAATGTTGAAAGTACTAGATAAAAAGACAGGGACTATTATCACTGTAATATTCTGGAAAAAATATAATCTTCTCAATTTCAACAACTTCTTATTTTCCTCTGATGCATGCTTGATGTTTAAAATTATTCAAATCTCAGAGGATGGTTGGTGCATCCTTGCAGTGTCAAGAGGACCAGAGCATCCACTAGAAGTAACTGGGCACCACAGTTCAGTAAGACTTCGTTTGGTCAATCTGCTTTCTTGGTTAAATCTGTGATCCAAGTCTGAGACTGAATACGGCTTTCACCACTGACATTGTTATACTGTGCTGCAGACTGCATAGTGTAACAATAAAATACCTGTAATCCACCTGACTGTCTTCGGTATGTTGAAGCAACGTTGCAGGTGTGGAGCTGCATTTCGCCACATTCAGTAGTGGCCCATCACACATGCTACTCAGAGCAGCACTATGAGCAGCAGCACTCCTTCTGCCTCCACAAATGATACAATAGCCTCCTATTATAAATTTCAAGAATTGCACATTGAATATTGCACTTTGAGGAACATTCTTAGTTTCTTACCTCCGCCTGGTTTCTACCTCGGATTGTGTTGTACATTAAGGACAGCGGTCCTGTTTTTGTTTTAATACCTCATTCAAAAAAGACCAACAACTAAGTTTTTTTTCCTCTTGTTTTTGAGACTGTAAGGTGAAAGCTTTAGCTGGGTACTCGTGTGGACTGAATGGGTGGCAACAATGGGGAAAGGCCAATATTTAGAGGGTCATAGCTTGCAACAACATATTGAAAAAAGAACTATGAACCAATTAATTTTTAGAACGGTGAACTGAGTTTAAAGTTTTTAATCATGAACGATAAACTGAATTGGTTCATTTTAAAGTTAGTGAACTGAACTTTGAAGTAGTTCACATAGAAAATAAACGTTCCCAACACTGGATACGAGTGACTCGCTGTGGTGAAACCTGACAGTGAAAAGCTGAACGTCCCATCCTTATATTATACAGGCAAGTACAAATTTAGAGATGCATGCCTTAAGTGTAGTACCACGTTGTGCCACAACATACTGGGTAGTACTGAACTCTACTGGAAGAGATGCAGCCTAATTAAGAGTAAGAAGAAGAAGCAGAAGAGAAGATCCCCTACTTAACTCCAGTAATAGTAGTGGTTGTTCCCACAGTGTAGAGCGGATATATGCCTGTAAGTATTGTTGTATGCTCTGTTTGTATGTGTTGCTGCGTGTGTGTTAAAGTATGATTTTGAAGGTTTAGAATTACCGTAACATTGATGCTAATTTCCATTTATGTCCATGGCCTTTCATGTTATACTGTATGTTAACGGACTATTAATATTATATGGTTTGGGTCGACCGTGATAAACGGGGGTTCACTGTAAAGAGGAACATACTGAGGATGTCCTTGGCCGTGTGGTTCCCAGGGACTTCGCTCGGCTCGCTGTAGCCAATCTTGTTGACAGCAAAGACTCGGAACTGGTACTCTGTGCCTTCCATCAGGCCTGTCACCAAGAACTTGGTGGCCTGGAGCTTCTTGGGGACATTGCATTTGGTCCAGTTTTCCGCAGTGGCCAGTTTGCACTCCACCAGGTAGCCGATGATCTCGCAACCACCGTCGTACGCTGGCTTGGTCCAGCTCAGGCTGATGGAGCTCCTGGTGGAATCCACCACCTTGGGGAAGGCGGGTGGGCCAGGGGGGTCTGGCAAACACAGACATTGAGTAATGACACCGCCTGATACTTCATACAATATCTCACAAAGGTGAGCATGCCCCTCACATTTCCTTGTTTTGATGGGACAACACTGAATAAATTACACTTTGCTACAACTTAAGGTAGTCAGCTTGTATCACAGTCTACATTTACTGTACCCTCAAAGTATGTCAACACACAGCCATCCATCCATCCATTTTCCGTACTGTTTAATCTCACTAGGGTCGCGGGTATGCTGGATTTTATCCCAGCTGTCTCTGGGCAGGAGGTGGGGTACACTCTGAACTGGTTGCCAGCCAATCGCAGGGCATATACTGTATAAACAAACAACCATTCACACTGACACCTATGCGCAACTTAAGTCTTTAATTAACCTACCATGCATGTTTTAGGGATGTGTGTGGGAGGAAACCAGAGCACCCGGAGAAAACCCACGCAGGGACGGGGAGAACATGCAAACTCCACATAAACAAAGCCAGATTTGAACCTGGGTCCTCAGAACTGTGAGACAGTCGCCCACCGTGCCGAACAACACACAGGCATTAATGTCTAAACTTCTAGCGATTAAAAATGAGTGCACTCCGAAGTGAAAATGTCCAGAAGATATTCATATGTGTCCCCACAGTGTCAATATTTTGTGTGGCCACCATTATTTTCCCCACTTGGGCATGGAGTTGACCAGAACTTCACAGGTTGCCACTGGAATCCTCTTCCAATCCTGGTGCCATAAGATGGTGAAGGTGCCATGTTGAACTTCCAGTAACCAGTGACAAAACCAAATTTAACACACCTGCTCCACGATGACGCTTGAGACCTTTTAACATTAACCAGTCACATGACACCAGGGATGATGGGGTGTACTCACTTTTGTTCACTAACGGTTTAGACATTAATGGCCGTGTGTTGATTTATTTTGAGGTGACAGTAACGGTACACTGTTGTAGAAGCTGAACACTGACTACTTTTCATTGGAGCAAAATATAATTTCTTAACTGTTGTGCCATGAAAAGATATCAAATCAAATATTTACAAAAATCAGGGGTGTCCTCACTGTGTGAGCTACTATTTTTTCATTTTAATGATAACCAATCGTAAAAAGATACTCACAGACGGGATCGACAGCCAGAGCTGCACTGGACGCGTCACTTGGTTTTCCCAGACCGGCTTTGTTCATGGCAATAACCCTGAACTCGTACTCCGAGCCCTCCGTTAGCTGACCCGCCTTGATGGTTCTGTCGATCACTGGCCGGCGATTGACCTTGGCCCAGGTCAACTCTGTGGCCTCACGCTTCTCTAACATGTAGCCGAGGATGGTGGCTCTACCATCGTTGGCTGGCGCCTTCCAGCTGACCGTCATGGAGTTTTTGGTGATGTTGGTGATGACGGGTGGCTCACAAGGGCCGGGAACATCTGAGTGAACCAAACCGGTCATATTAGAACAAGTTGGTCATGGTGGCGGTACTTTTTTTCTCTCTATAAGCGGTATAGAAAATCAATGGACATCTGGAAGCGTGCACTCACCATAGGGGTTCTTGACCATGACCGGGTCAGTCATGACAGCGTCTCCCACGCCGTACTGGTTCTCAGCACTGACTCGGAACTGGTACTCATGGCCCTCTATGAGTTTCTCTATGGAGCAGTCGGTGATGTGTCCGTGAATGTTGGCGGTGACCAGTGCCCAATTGGCCCTGCTGGTTTCGCGCTTCTCTATGATGTAGTTTGTGATTTCAGAACCGCCATCTGCCAACGGGGGATCCCACCGTAGCTTGACGCGGTCTGCAAACACTTTGGTGGTTTTCACTGAAGCTGGAGGACCTGGTTTGTCTGCAGGGAATGACAGGGAAGGCAGTTTTAACACTTGCAAACTCTTCATATTGTTAATTTTTCATGCACCCATATTATGTTTTAGGGCAATTTTAACCCGGGCCAAAAATATTCTCATAATAATTGTCGATATAAAATTATGAACTGCATTGGTACCTTGACTTTTGAGTTATAAGCACTTACTCGCTGTTTTTTTTTTTTATTTCTTCGTGTTACAAGCAAGACATTTATTTGTGAGTGAGACACTCCACGTAAATGGCGGTTTTGAACGTCACAATATCTGGCCACCATCAGTTCAAGTGGTTCCCTTGCAGTGAAAGTATGAGTATCTGTTGTGTTTTGTGCTTACATTTTCCTTTTTTTTTAATGTACAGGTATTTTGACAAATTAGATTTGGGAAAGTAACATGTAGTAAACTTACCGAGCACTTTTACTTTAATGTTGGCATACTTGCTGCCACTGACGTTCTCAGCGAGAATAGTGTAGTCACCAGATTCCTTCCTGGTGACGGAGTAGAGCTCCAAAAGGTGGACGTGTTTCTTCTGGGTCATCTTCATTCCCTCTGCCAGATGGAGAGGAGCACCATCTCTCTTCCAGCTCACCTTGGGCAGAGGCTTCCCAAACACCTCTGCATCCAGGCAGACATTTTCTCCAGCTTTCACCACAATCAGGTTCTTCATGTTGACCCCCAGCTCCACACGAGGAGGAACTGCACGGAAGAAGACGACCACCATGGTCATTTCTCTCGTTATGTCAAGTTCAGGATAAACTTTAGTGTCCCTTTGGAAAAAATTGTTGTTTTGGACATCAGTGAAGCAGCTGCGATTTTTTTTTTTTTTTTTGGTCAGAAACTGGCATTTATGGTGAAACCAACCCATGTTCTACTGCTGATTACTAAAGAATGAAAAAAGCTACAAAAAGGTTTTTCCCTGGCAAAAGAAGAGAGTATACTCTTTCTTTTAGTATGTAAAAATTTTCCTATTGTCAAAGAACAGAATATTCTGTGGGTCCTGAAATATCAGTCAAAATACTCTTAAACGCCTGGCAATATGGGGAACTCTGCTTGGAAAATGGCTGCCATTTCACAATTAAAGTCACCGTGCTCACTCCAATGATTTACTTCCAGATATCTGTATGAGTCAACCTGATCAGTTTGACCTTCACACAGGATCAAAGCGACACGCTCACACACTTCTCCGGGGTCAAGGATCGTCTATTTAGTTTGGTGAAGCATTTATTACGAGATGATCCACCTGATTTCACAACAGGTCCAAAAGGAGTCACCCTTCATTCTGTTATCAATTCACTGACTTGGATTTGTCATGTTTGTCCTAGTCCTACCATTCTCTGCGATGACAGCAATTGGGTCAGACAGCTCCGAGGGCAGGCTGGTGTTCACGGCCGTCTTGGCGATGACTCGAAACACATATTGCTGGCCCTCTTCCAGACCACGCACCACGTAGTTCTCGGTCTGGATGCTCATGCAGTTGCTGTTGCAACGGGTCCACTTCTCCTCAGGGAGCTTGCAGTGCTCCACAAAGTAGCCAATAAGCTTGCTGCCACCGTCGTGCTTGGGTCGGGTCCACACCAGCGAGACGGAGCTCCTGGTCACATCCATGGGCTCGGGTTTACCTGGAGGGTCTGGTAGGAAGGAATTTGGTTTTAGTTCTATAATAGAGCTGTGAAAAAAAATTGGCTAACTCGTCTAAGTCGACCACAACAATTGCGAGCGTGCTAATGCTAATCGTGAATGGTTTACCATTTAGCAAAGGCTGATTTTGTCATCTCAAATTTATAATTTTTTTTAAGTTTATACCACACACTCAGTACCAACATATGCAGTATAAGGATAGAAGTCCAGCCCTCATAAATTAGAATAAAATGCATGTTAGTAGTAAAAAAAAATTTGGGGGAACTTTTGGGGGGGGGATTACTCGAGCACTCGACGAAATATCTACAGTATAGGACAATTGATTCTAAAACAATTCTATATTGACAGCCTTACTCTAAAAGCAGGTCTCATTTAACAATCCAGTACAAGTGGTACCCTGACTTACGAGTTTAATTTGTGCCATGACAAAACTCAATTTACTTGCTTGCGTAGCAAATAAAAAATTTTCCATTGAAATTCGGAATACCGACGGCTCGTAACTGGCAAATCTCGTAAGTCAGCTTGCTCGTAAATCAAGGTACTACTGTCTAGTCTTGGGAGGTTTTCGTACCGACAGCCGTCCTGGCCGTGATGAATTCAGTCTGTTTGCAGGGTTTTCCCTGTCCGGCAAGGTTTATGGCAGACACCCTGAAGGTGTACTCCAGGCCTTCAATGAGACTGCCGCAGGTGTACTGGGTGGATTTGACCACAGACTCGTTAGCCCTGACCCACAGAATACTGTTCCTCTCCTTCTTTTCAATGTAGTATCCCATAATTGGGCTTCCGCCGTCGCTGCTGGGACGCTCCCAAGAGAGGATGACAAAGTCTTTGTTGATCTTGTTAACCAGAAGGTTTCTGGGCTCACTGGGAGGATCTGGGGGCAAACAGAAGCGTTACAGTCTGACACTTGCATTTAATACTCAAATAGATAAACGTACAAATAAATGTAATGGAAACTTTACATCTGTTAATAGTATGTATTTCCTCAATAGTGAACCGTGGGACAACCACACGGGTCAATTCATTATGTCTGGTTCAAACCTGGGAGCACGTAGAGGAAATGGTTGGTCGAGGCAGTATTTCTATCAGTTTTAGATTATGGTGACATTATCTACAGACAGGTCTCTTTCTCTACATTAAAACCACTCGTGTGAGTGCCTTGAGACAATGTATATGGTGAATGGGTGCTGTATAAATAAAATTGACTTAACGTCACTAAGATTGATTACAGGTGAAAGCGACTCCATGTATCACTGCACTTTATATCAGAAGGTGGGGTGGACACCTTTGTATCTGTACTGGCTCATCTTTATTTACAAAGTATTGAAAATCAACATTCCACTACGCATCAGCACTTAATTAGACTGCTCTTATAATAACCAGACAGCATGTTCAACTTTGTTATTGTTTACTGCTCAAAGTTCAACTTAGTGACTGTTTGCAGCTCAAAGTTTGAAATTGTTCCTATTAGGACTATGCAAGAATTGGCGGTGACTCGAATTGGGATTCGAATGGGGGTGGAAAGCGATCAGTGAATCAGAATTTTTGGACTCAAATCAGAATTTATCTAGAATATGATACTACTTAGTTTATTCTGACAAGAGCTCCCACTGCTGCCACGCTTCATTTACTTAAAAAAATAAATAAATCATGATTTTTAGCCTGTGTTTACAGCTGACACCATTTTGATTTACTGCACACAGTTTCTGCTCATGTATGCAGTTGTAGTTCATTGTTCCAGCTGATCATGGTCCATGATCAGATCTGTTATCCATAATTCATCGATCACAGATACAAATAGCCACGTCAGATAAGTGAGCTATTTGCATCTGAGGAGCTACACGGATATTCATGGAAGCCCCACAACTGAAGCCGAAATGGAGCCATTGTCGAGGTGGATGGCAATAATGGCAGAATGAATGGGAGAAAGTTGATCCAACACATTGTGGCAGATGACAAGAGCTACCGGGCTAGCTAACTAGCTAGAAAGAAGGGAACTGGTCCCAGTCAGCGGGGATTTAAGGCACAGACAGGAGCAGAACCAACCCGGGTTCTACCTTTGGCCTCGTTACGGCAAGAGATCTTGGTTAAAGTAAGCCATTTTAAACAAAAACAAAAAATTATTTTCCGGAGGGAGAAGCAGCAGCCAAGACGCACCAGTGTACTTTCTTTCCTGTTCAATAGCTACTTTTGAAAGGATCAAACTGGATTTTTATTTTTTTGGATTCTAACGTCTTTATTTTGGAATAGTACAAAGAGTAACGATTTGATTCTGCTTCGTAAATCATTTGTTACTGTCACAACGAATAATGAATCAGTATTTAGAGGGCGAGACCGAGCCCCAGTTCCCATGTACTCTTTCAAAAATATGATCAGAACTATTTTGCTTTTGCATGTAACAGTTTTTAACAGTGTTGTATCTGTTGTTGTTCTGTTTCTGTCCTATGACCTCTCCTATGAAAGATGAGGGCTTTCCATCAATGATTTTTGGGGACTCAAAGAAACATGTGAAATGAAACGGAGCACACATCCTACTGAGGGCTTGCAGACCACGTGTAGTGGAAGTGACTCACCAAACGGATATCTGGCAATCATTTTCTCAGAGTAGGTGGGCTCAGAGATGCCGAACCTGTTTTCGGCCCGGACCCGGAAGGTGTACTCAGTACCGGTAATCAGTTTGGTCACCCTGAAGCTGGTTTTGGTGCAGGAAGAAGACAAGGTGAGCCAGTCGCCCTGGCTCACATCGCACTTCTCCACAATGTAGTTTGTGATGTTGCTGCCGCCGTCCTCCTGAGGAGGGTTCCAGAGCAGAGTGCAGGCATCGATGTCCTGCTCTGTGATCTCCACAGGAGCTTCAGGGGCTCCCGGAATGTCTGCATGGCACACAGGATCAAATATTACCAACAAACAACCTTCAAAGTAGAGTACAGTTCTTTGCAGGGGGTGGGTTCCAGATTCACAAGCAATAGCTGAAAATCTGTGAGGCTTCCTTTATAGTTTTAGCCCTCCCACACATAACACAATTGGATTATTTCTGGTTGGGGATGACTGACCTAAGGTATGGCGTTCCATAGCCAGTTGTGATGTTGACAGGCAATGTAAATGGAGCCTTTTCAATATGTACAACATCGGTTAACTCTGTCCTTCCTGAAGCATATCCATTATCTTTTGCTGGATGGTCAGGATCTCCTCCTGACCCTTTGCTCACTGCCAGAAGCCTTCCAAGATTGGGGTCAATCAGAGAGCTTAAAACCAAAGTGGTCTATCTGAGAATGGTGATACTACTGGCAGCCAATCAGAACACCAAGAGAATGTAAATCCATGGTCAATGAAAAAAATCACTAAACGAAATGGTCACACTGTGCGCAATATTGTTAATATACAACTTTTTTTAATCCAGTACAGTATATTTGGTAAGTACAGTTCAGTTGTTTTTGACTTAAGTACAATACATTTGCATTTAATCTTTTAGAACTAAAAGTATTTTTCCGAACATTTATTGAGGTACAACTTTTATTTAACTAAAATGCGATACATTATCATTGAATCAAAGTAGATCATTTTTTTTCATTTTTCTAATGTTTAGACGCAGTGTTAATGTTTAAAGTGTGCATAATATTACAGTAGCAATAACATTAAATATACTTTTTAGGAATAAAACCTCTGCCTCGTTTTAGATGAACAGTCTACTGCGCTACTGGGTAAAAAGTTGAGAACCATGGCTGTACACCATTCATATTAATGTCAAAAGTTGAAACCCCTAAAAATGTATTCTCGAGCGGTTCACTGTAACGTACGAGGTTTTTGGGTATGATCTTTGGTTGAAACTGACCCATAACGATGACTTTGAGGATCTGGTTGATCTTGGCCGTGCTGTTCTCCGCCGATAGACTGTAGTAGCCACTGTCCAAGCGGCTGACGTTCTTGATGATGAGCGTGCAGCTTGTAAGCGTCTTGACCACCGAGAGGCGATCAGATGTGAGGACGTCCTCGTTGCCCTGCTTCCACTTGCAGAAGGGAGCCGGTTTCCCTGCCACCAGGGCCTCAATCACCATTTTGTGTCCCGCTCTGACTGTCACCGTGTCGGGCATGATGATCTTTGGAGCCACTGAGGGAGCAACAATCACACGAGTTAACACTGTCACATCATTTGCACTTCATTTGCTATCAGTTTTCTAGCATCTTTTTGTAATTGACTACTTTTGGAACTTTTTTTCCGGAAACATACAACATTTTTGGGAAATATACACCTATTTCCATAAATATTTTTTTGAACTATATTGCTTTATAGAAATACAGTAGAACCTCAGTTCATGAATGCTCCAGTTAAAGAACAATTTGATTTACGAACATTTTCATAGAAATATTGCCTCGGTTCACGCACTGTACTTTTCTGTAATATGCAACCTTTTTTCGAGAAATATATGACTTATTTATTTTTTTTAATATTACTTTCTGTAAATCTGAGTTTTTCCAGAATATAAAATTTTTTTCACGGAAATCTAAAGCTTTATACAGACAAATAAAAACTTTTTTTCCCCCAAAATATAAAACTTTTTTGGGACTTTTACAACTTTTTTCAAAAATATGATTTTTTTTGGGGGGGGAATAGACGACTTTTTGCAAATATAAGATTTTTTTTGCTAACATGATTTTTTCCCCCCCTTTTGACCATTGATGGATTGGATTTTGTGTATTAAATAAATTGAAGGTAATAGCGCCTCACAGTTCTAAGGTTGGGATTTCGAATCTGGGTTCTGGCCTTCCTGTGTGGAGTTTCTATGTTTGCCGGTGTACCCGGAGAAAACCCAAGCCAGCACGGGGACCTATGATTGTGTGGTATTTCTCCAGGTACTCCGACTTCCTCCCACATCCCAAAAACAAGTTTGTTTGGTTCATTGAAGCCTTTAAATTGATTGTTTGTTCTAAAATATTTTTCTACACGCGCCCTGCGAGGGGCTGGCGACCAGTTCAGGGTGTAGCCCGGCTCTCGCCTGAAGTCATCTGGAATAGTCTCCAGCTGAGTAGCGACCCTAGTGAGGATAAATGCTGGCTGGATGGAGTGTCAAAGTGGTGCTTGCACCCTTTGATTTTTCTGTATGCGGCCCTCATAAGAAAATGTTTCGACACCCCTGTCTTAGACGTTCATGCCAGTGTACTCACTGAGCTGCTCCTTGACCTCAAAGACTCCCTCAGCCTCCCGAGGAAGACTGACGCCAACCGAGTTCCTGGCCGCCACCCTGAACTTGTACTTCTTGCCTTCCTTCAGGCCAACGACCACGATGGTTAAGTCTTTGACCACCGAGTAGGGTGTCCACTTGTCCTCCGGCGCGGCCTCCTCCTGGTAGTCCACCACATAACCGTTGATCTTGGCTCCTCCATCTCTGAGTGGCTTCAGCCAGCCCAGTGTGGCGCTGTTCCTGGTGATCTCCAAAATATCCATCTTCTTGGGCGGATCTGGCTCACCTGAAAACCACAGCAGGTGTTATGTACACACCCAGAGGTGGCAAGAGTACTCACATTCTGTACGAAATAAAGTATTTGTTCTTGGTCACTGGCCACCACTCTACACATCAAAATACTGCCAAATCCAACTTGACTTAGAACACTCACTGATGGGGTCCTTAGCGAGGTAAGACTTGGCCGAGTCTTGAGGAACTCCGATTCCGTACTTGTTGCACGCCATCACGCGGAAGTAGTACTCAATCCCAGGTGTCATGTTTGTCACCTTGAAGCTAGTCTTCTTCAGGTCCTCTATGCACTTGGTCCAGGTCTTCCTGTCCACCTCACGTTTTTCCACAATGTAGTTGAGGATGGGGCTTCCACCGTCATTCTCTGGCGGTAACCAGGACAGCTGTGCTGTAGTTTTGGTGACCTCAGTAGCCTCCAGACCACCGACGGGACCGGGAGTATCTACCAGAGGATAGATTTGAGACTTGGAAATCAGCTCATCATCTTCCAAATACATAATTCAACCCAAACGCCAACACCCGCTTTCTGTAAATCTGAGTTTTCCCAGAATATACAATGGAACCTCAGTTCATTAATTGCCTGGTAAACGAACAGTTGGGTTTAGAAACAACATTTTCAACGAAATATTGCCTTGGTTCATGCACTATACTTCTCCAAAATATACAACTTTTTCCAGAAATATGAAACTTTTTTTTTTCTTCAGAAAACTGTTTCTGTAAATACAACTTTTTTTTCAGAAACATAGACGTTTTTTTTGTCAGAAATATACTTTTTTTTTTTAAATAAACAACTTTTTTTTATTCCCAGATATATTACTTTTTCTGAGGTATGCAACTTTTTTTCGTGAATATACTACTTCATCTGAAATACAGTGGAACCTCAGTTCATTAATTGCCTGGTAAACGAACAGTTGGGTTTAGAAACAAACATTTTCGTAGAAATATTGCCTTGGTTCATGCACTATACTTCTCCGAAATATACAACTTTTTCCAGAAATATGAAACTTTTTTTTTGTTCAGAAAACTGTTTCTGTAAATACAACTTTTTTCCAGAAACATAGAAGTTTTTTTTGTCGGAAATATATTTTTTTTGAAAAATAATAATAATTTTTTTATTCCCAGAAATGTACAACATTTTGCCAAAAATATTCAGTGGACCCCCACCCACTTTTTGCAAGGGATAAGGACTGAGGTCGATCAAGAATAGTGACAATTTGCGAATAATTAACACTCCCTTATAAGTGCCATGAAAAGAAAAAAAAATAAGCAGGAGATCAGGTAAAAAAAAAGAAAAAAGCGAATATCCCGGAGTTTCCGTGAATAATGTAGGCCACAAAAAACTGCGAAGTGGTGAGTTTGCAAATGCCGAACCATTAATCTGCAGGTTACTTTTTCTGTAAATACCGGTAGGATTTTTTTCAGAAATATAAGCCTTGTTTTTGTTTTAAATATATAACCTTTTTTCAGAATTATTACTTTTTCCTGAAGTGCAGTATATATAATTTTTTTTGAAGGATACATTTTTCGTAAATAAACTACATTTTCCGAATGCAGTGGAACCTCGGTTCACAAATGCCCCAGTTCACCAGCAGTTTGGTTTATGAACAAAATTTAAAAGAAATATTGCCTGTGTTCAGACACAATATTTGGGTTTCTAAACAGTATTGGCATGGATGCGTTTGGCTTGGTTTTGCTTTTTGTGTCGCGAGTAAATTGCATCACATATTGCAGTTACCTTGCAGTTGTCTTTTTTCCTCAAAATTAGCCCTTGGTATGGCTCAGAGTCTCAGAATGAATTAAGTGCACGAACCGAGGTTCCACTGTACAAAATTTATATAGGTAGAAGTACAGGTACAATTTGAAAGTTTCTCACCGAGGACCTTAACACGAACAAAGACGGCCTTCTCTCCAGCCGAGTTGGAAAGAGTCAGTGAGTATTTTCCAGAATCTTCTCTGGTGCTTTCAGGGATTACCAGGAAGGACATCGTGTCCACTTGGTCCACGTGACCTCTACGAACAACATTGTCCACACCCATGCGCTTCCAGGTAACCTTGGGAGCGGGGCGTCCTCTGGTAATAGCAAAAAGTCGGATCGGACAACCGGCTCGGACGGACAGACCTTTCCTTAAACTTGCGTCCAGGTCAATCTCGGGAGCCTCTGTTGCCAGGGAAAAACACATCTAGGTTTAGACCATTTTATGTTGTTGACGAGGTACACTATCTCAAAAAATGATTACATCTCTGACATTTTTGTCTATTTTTTATAACGTCGTGGAACAACACCGAAGAAATGACCATTTGCTACAATGTAGTCAGTCTAGAGCTTGTATAACAGTATACATTTACTGTCCCCTCAAAGTAATCCAAATTGGGCTGAAAACGTCAATATTTTGTGTGGCCACCATTATTTTCCCTTCTTCGGCAGGGAGTTGACCAGAGCTTCACGATAGCCATATTGAACTTCCTTTGAGCAGTTTGAAAGAGTGTGACAGCATCAACACCAAATTTCACACACCTGCTCCCCATTCACACCTGAGAACTTCTAAAACTAACCTGTCCCATGACACTGGAGAGGGAAAATAAATAAAAAGGACCAATTTGGACATTTTCACTTAGGGAGTTACTCACTTTGGTTGACAGCGCTCTAGACAGTTATTTTGAGAGGACAGTTAAAGTACACGGTTATATAAGATGTACACTGGCTACTTTACATTGTAGCAAATGGTCATTTCTTCACCATGTCCCATGAAAAGATAGAATCAAATATTGATGGAAATGTGAGGGATACACACACTTTTGTGAGTATACTCACATCTATAATGCCACATTTAGTCTATGTACTCAAGTGCTGCTTTTTCTTACCCAGGATCTCCTTGGGGAAGACGGCTTCCTTCAAGTAGGCGTGACGTCCCCAGCCCACCTGGTTTTGGGCAGAGACCTTGAACTCGTACTCCTGTTTCTCATCCAGCTGTCCTATGGTGAACTCTTTGAGAACCAAGGGCCCATTGGTGTCGATCCTCTTCCAGCCTTCTGTGGGCTTCTCGGGGTCCGCCTCACTCTTCAGTCTCATGTCCAGGCTGTAGCCAATGATTGGCGCACCCCCGTCATACACAGGTTTAGACCAGGAAAGGGTGATGGAGGTTTTGGTGCTGTCAGCCACCTTCAGGCCTGCGGGCGGCCCAGGAGGCTCTGGAGATGGACAAAACAATATAAATAACAAGCCAGTGTAGAGCAGGGAGTAAAAAAAATTAAATAAAATAAAACCTCTGTCTCTTATTGATGAACATTTAGGCATAGTATGCTACTGAATTTGAATGTCGGTCATGATGTTGGTTCTTGGAGAGCCGAGTACTTTTTCAGCTGGTACTTGGTGTAAAAAGTTGGAGAACAAGTGGTCTTGACGATCCACAGACAGGGTTCAGTCTGCTATTGGTAAACTCACCGATGGGATCTTTGGCCGTGACGGGTCTGCAAGGTTTGCTGGGATCTCCCAGGCCGACCTCATTCTCAGCTTTAACTCTGAACTGATACTCGTGGTTGGGGATAAGGTTGGTCACTTTCATGCGTCTCTCAGGGATTGGACTCTTAGTGCATGGCACCCAGCGCACCGCTCGCTTTTCCTTCCTCTCCAGGATGTAGCCCGTGATGGACTTTCCTCCGTTGTTCTCAGGAGGAGCCCAGACCACTGTCATCTCCTCTTTGCTTATCTGTATCACGAAAAGAGGATCATCATTTCCACTCCACTTACGGAGATTTGTCACATATCTGTCCAGTAGTAGCAATATTTTTATTTTTCTGACCACTTTCTTGCCCTCCATGAAAAAGAGATACTTGTACTTCATATCTATCAATCCATCTATTTATCTACTGTATTTCTGTCCAACGTTAAAGTTTTGAACTGACCTTAGTGACCTCCGGGGCATCAGGTGGCCCAGGTCTGTTGAACTGAGTCCTGACTGTGACAGGCTTGCTCTCCATGGCTGGACCAGTTCCCATCTTGTTCTCGGCCCGGACTCTAAAAATGTACTCGTTGCCCTCCACCAGACGCATCACATTGCAGTACGCCGTGACCACCGAGGCGGAATAGGTAGACCACACCATTCTTCTGGTCTCGCACTTTTCCAGTATGTAGCTGTCCACCTCACAACCACCGTCGTCCTCCGGTGCGTCCCAAACCGCTCGGCATTTGTCTGCTCCGATGCCCATGACTCTGAGGTTCCTGACGGCTCCGGGGACGTCCAGGACGTTCACGTTGGCATACGCTGTAAAGGTTCCGGCCGAGTTGGTGGCAGTGATGACATACTTCCCAGAGTCAGTGCGTCTGGACTTGGTCAAAAGGAATTTGGAGTAGTCAGAACCCGTCTCGTAGCTGATTCTGGGGTTGTCTCCGACCGCTTTGTCCTTGGTCCACTTGACTTCAGGCTGAGGCTTTCCTCTCAAGGCTGCTTCCATCCTGACCGACTCCCCGGCCTTCACTGTCAGCGTTCCAGAAAGCTTCAGGTCGAGGACTGGCTTCTGGATCTCCTCTCGCACCAGAATATCGGCCAGTTTCACCCAGCCGCTCTCTCCTCCTTCATTGATGCTTTGCACCCTGAAAAAAACAAATAATGTGCTTTAGCCATTGATGCCAACTTAGCCATACCATAGCAACTTTTCCCCCAAAAGCACCTGGCAGCAAGTTTAGCTACTTTCAAAATTTGTTTGAAAACCTTTAGCAACTGTGGCAAGCCGTCTGACGCACCTGAAAGTGTAAGTGTGGTTTTCAACACACTTGTCCGCCAAAAAGAAGGTGCTAGTTAAGATGCCGGTATTGAGTTTTTCCCATTCCTGCCCATCTTTGGCTTTGCACTCCAGGTTGTAGGAGAGGTTGGGGCTGCCGCCATCATAATCTGGCCTCCTCCATCTCAGGTAGACGTAGTTCTTGCCAATATCAGTCGCTCTGAAGTTTTCAGGCTCACCCGGTTTTTCAATGGGGTCGATAGCCAGCACGGGGACCTTGGTCTCCACACAGGGCCCGGGTCCAATCTTGTTTTCTGCACAGACACGGAACAGGTACTGGTGGCCCTCCATCAGCTTGGTCTTGATCTTGCGGTTGGTGCAATGGGAAGAGATCATAGACCACATGCTAATGCTGGGTTCTCGGCACTCCACAATGTAGTTGGTGATTTCAGAGCCACCGTTGTCTTTCGGGGCCTCCCAGTTGATCATGCAGGAGTCCTTGGTGACATAGGTGGTGTGGAGGTTCTGACAGTGGCTGGGCCGGTCCAGAACATTGACAGTGATGCAGCAGGAGGCTTCTCCGCCCTCATTGGAAGCCTTCAGTGTGTATTTACCGTGGTCAGCTCTGGTGGCCTCCTTGATCCTAAGCTGGACCACAGGAAGGTTATGGATCATAGTTACACGTTTGCTGTTCTCCAGAATAGTCTCCCCCTTGGACCACAGCACTTCAGGCTCGGGACGGGCCTTTATGTAGCCGATGATGTTGATATTGTGTCCGACGCGCACGGTGATGCGCTCGCGACACGTGGCACCCATTTCGATCTCCGGAGGTATCAGGATGTCTTGAGCTGTGACAGACTCTGGAATTTCTCTGGACTCGCCGTCACCAATCATATTTGAGGCAAACACTCTGAATCTGTAGGTACCACCCTGCTCAAGCCCCTTCACCGTGTAGGCACACAGCTTGATGAAGTCGTCCATGTTGACTTTCTTCCAGTCTTCGTCAGCCTTCTTCAATTCTACTGTATAGCCCAGAATGGGACTGCCTCCATCTTTGTTGGGTTTGGTCCACACCAAGTCAGCCGTTGATTTGCTGTAATCTTTGACTTTGGGGTTGACTGGGGGGCTCGGGACTGTGACCTGCCTGCAGGGCTTGCAGAGGTCAGAGATTGGTGAGGGGCCACTGTAGCCAGCGCTATTCTCAGCAAATACTCTGAATTCATACTCATTGCCCACAAACAAGCCCTGGACTCTGTAGCGGAGGTCTTTGCAGGGTGTCTTGTTCACACGGATCCACTTTCCTCCTTTGTGTCTGCGCTCGATGATATAACCGGTGATCTGACTACCACCGTCAGACAAGGGCATGGTCCATCCAACCGTGACGGCGTCTTCTGAGACGTCGTGGGGCAGCGGCTTACCGGGCGGACTGGGTGGCAGGAAGGCATGTTCGGCAACCGTGGGCTTGCTCTCCAGCGGCGCCCCGATGCCCATCTTGTTCTCAGCGCGAATGCGGACCACGTACTCGACACCCTTCTGCAGCCGCACAATCCTGAGCTTGGTAGCCAGGCTGCCAGAGCTAACCCCTCCCCAGGTCTCCTTATTGGAATCTCTCTTCTCCACAATGTAATTCGTGATGGGGCTGCCGCCATCGTCTTTGGGAGGGCGCCACTCGATTGTCATGGAGTCAGGAGTTATTTCCAGGATGTTGACGGGTCCGATAGGTGCCGCTGGGACATCCAGGACAGTGACATTCAGGGCCGCTGTCTTTGTGCCGGCGAGGTTGGATACAGTGAGCAGGTAGGTGCCGGTGTGGTTCCTGGTGCACTCATTGATGCTGAGGACGGTTGAGAAGTTGTCCGTGTCAATCTTTATGTTGCCTCCACTGTTGATCTCCTCTCCTTCAATGGACCATTTGGCGGTTGGGATTGGCATTCCTCTCATGATAGCGGGCAGCCTGATGGTGGTGCCTGCCTTCACGACGATGCCTTCCATCAGCTTGACATCGACCTCAAGGATTGGAGGCACTGTTGACAGGTGACACACATAGTTTTAAACAAATCTGTCAACAAATGGTGGACTCATTGAACAGGATGACTGAAAACAAACAAAACAATATCTTAACAGTATGAGAACTCCCTTCTTAATCGTGGGGATTGGGTTTCGGACCACCCCTGTAATAAGTGAATTCCACAATGTAGCATACATGTTTTTTGTTTGTTTGACATATTTTTAAGCTGTATGAATCATAAACATATGCGTTACTACACTCTACTATACTCTTAAGCATTTTTTATACTCTTATACATAATATTAACAATGTTATGTTCCTGTTTTCCTGCCTCCTGTTAGTTCTTTTTTGTGTGTTCACAGTCACCTTTGAAAACGGTGGTGGGCGGAGCTTCCCGGTCGCACTTGTTGGCAATTATTGCCATCTGGTATTTAAACTCTGTCACAGTGGAAGAAAGGTGCCGGATTATGAATTTTGATTGCTTCTCACCATTGTCCTAATAGTTTTACTGTCATCTCTTGCTTGCCAGCATACCTTTTTTAAGTTTTACTAAGTACTGCTGTGATTGTCTGTTTTGTTTTCTACCTTGTGCAGGTTAGATTTGGTTTTTTTTTAATTTTGTTTCTGCGCCATGTGTAGGTAGGATTTGTTTTTGTTTTACACTCTGTGCATAGTATTTAATAGATTCCGCTTGCCTTAGTTTGATTCGCCTTCCTTGTGGCACCGTCCACCTCCCTAAGTTACTAGTTTCCTTTATATTTTTCTACAAGCGAAGGCCTTTTGTCAATGTAGTTTTGAGTTAGTTTTATTTTGTGGCTTCGTATTTCACACTTGTGTGCTCCCTTGGCTTGGAATAAAACGCTTGAATTGTTCAAGAATTGTTTTTGTCTGCTTTGGGATCCACTTGATAATAAAAAAATAGCTAAGACACAAATAAAGCTGCAGAGTGGGCATAACCACACATAAAATCGATTAACATTCATATTATTATAACTATTTATGGGATTAGGGGACTAACTAATTTAAAGAAGCATTTTAACAACTACACAACAGCGATAGGCACACTGGCACATCCTCTGACAGCAAGCCACCACGATGACATCAACAATGACGTCATAATTAAAACATGGCGGCTCGCTACAACTATGCTGTTGTATAGTTGTTAAAATGCCGTTTCATGTCAGTCCCCTCATACCATAAATAGTTGTAATAATGTGAATGTTAATAGAGTTTATCTGTGTTTATCTGCCCTCTGCAGCTTTTGTTGTCTTAAGTATTTTTTTAAATTCATTTATTACATAAATAAAAAAATCCCGTGATATGGCGAATCATCAGTAATATAAATAGGATTAAAAGAAATCCATGATGCACTGAATCCGTAATAGGTGAATGGCGATATACAGTAGCGAGGGTTTACTGTTTATCAAATATGATACTGTTTACTGTTACTGTTAGAATAAAGAAATAATGAATATGTACAGCATTTCTAAAATGGATTTCTTTAATCCTAGTCTTAATCTCACCAAGTTTCTCCTGGCAGAGGATGGGAACGGTGGTGTCGGGTCTACTGAGGCCAATGGCATTCTCCGCTCTCACTCGGAAGCGATAGGTCTTGCCTTCCTCCAAACCTGTCACGTGACTCTCTGGGATGCTGACCGTCTGCCACTCATCCCAGTCCTTCGCTCCTTCTTCTTGGTACTCCACTAGGAAGCCCGTAATCTCACTTCCACCGTTTCGGTCGGGCCAATTCCAGACAAGCCACACCTCCGTTTTGTCCACGTCAACATGATGAAGGTCTTTGGGAGGACCGGGCGGGACTGTGGGAAAAACATTCAACCTTTAGACCAGTGGTTCTTCAAACTATTGGCGCCACGTACCATCTAAAAAAATACTTAGCTCTCCAAGTACCACCATACAATATGTAGTAAGTGTTCATCAAAAACTAGGGAGAGGTTTCATTCCTAAAATGTATATTTAGTAATATTGCAAGCCACAGTATCATGTGTATAATGATACAGTAACACTGTTTAAAGAGAGAAAAATAAAGAAATCAAATAAGGATTCAATTAAATTTTATTGCATATAACAGTTAAATGAAAATTGTACCTAAATTAATGTTTAAAAACTAACAGTTCTTAAAGATTAATTGCAAATGTAGTTAAAAGTTAAATACAACTGAATAAAACTGTACTAAACAAATACACTGTACTGGATTTAAAAAAAAAAAATGAAGCCACTGTAACATTATGCGCAGTACTCACAGAGTGGATTCATGGCTTTGATGGCCTTTGGTGTCTCCACGTATTCGCTGCGGCCATATTGGTTCTCAGCCGCAACTCTGAAGGTGTAGGCTAGTCCCTCCGTCAGGTGCTTCAGCATCATGCTGCGTTTTTTGGACGTGGAGCACACGGGAACCCACTGAGTGGAACCTGTGTCTTTCTTCTCTACCACAAAGTTGGTGATTCGAGTGCCTCCATTGTCCTCTGGGTCTTTCCAGGACAGGTAGGCTGAGTCGCTCCTGACGTCTGACACCCGAAGGTGCTGGATAGGACCAGGTTTGTCTGAGGAATAAATCAGGACAACTCGTGAGTACACCGACATCACCCACAAGAATGTGAGGATATTGGACTTTCGGGTGAAATTTCCAAATGAAGGTGCACCCTACCGTTGCAGGTGATCTTAACTTGACCTCAACTTTTGAATTTTTGAGTACTTTTTGCACAACTTGCTGTTATCTAACAAGAAGCTGAATGGCAAAATTCTCAACAGGGGCTTTTGATCCATAAATAGTTCCAAGGCCATCCACAGATATGCCTTTCTGTGACATTTCCAGTTCCTCTGTTGCAACCTGCTGTTGACTGTAAGCTCAGTGGCCACTTCCTATTCATAGCTTGATAATGTGCAATTGTAATGTGTTGTTTTGGTCTTGTGATGTTAAAATAGCAACAACATGATGAAGAGAACTGTTTAAATACCAATTCTGATTCAATCGGGACATTTTTTTTATCCATTTGTGGATCAAACACCTGTTGTGAATTCAGCCATTTAGGTTGTTCTTCAACAGCAAGTTGTGCAACAAAGTACTGAAATAGTCAACCGTTGGATATGTGCATTCAAACGTTTACAGAAGGCCAAACAATGTTCAACTTTAAAGGTTAAAGCCCAATATAACTAACATTTTGTTAATAGTGTATGTTGAAAACCAAACAGAGCAGGTATGAGTTTTTATTTGTGGCGACTCCCTACCAAAGACCAGCACTGTGCAGGTGACGGTCTTGGAGCCGGCAGGGTTTTCAACGGTGAGCGTGTAGTCTCCACAGTCGCTGCGGTTGCAGAACCTCATCTCCAGTTTGGTACCTACTTGGCTGGTCTCAATGTCGGCCCTGGTGGGCACATCGCCATCGTTCTTTTTCCAGGCCACAGAGGGGAAGGGGATTCCTTTGATGGCGGCAATGAGAGTGATGTGGGTGCCAGCCAAGGCTTTCACTTCCCGAGTCATACCAGCATCCAGAATCAACTCTGGCGCTTCTAAGGTGACACATGAACACAAACTTTAGTTACCTGAATGCAGAACAATGTTTTTCATAGAGTCTGAGTCACTCACCGAGTCGGTCCTTCACTCTGACTGGTTCTTTGATATTAGCGGGGTCGGATTCTCCAGCTGCATTGACGGCCTTCACTCTGAAGCGATAGAGCGTGCCATCCTCCAGGCCGACCACCTTGAACTTGGTCCCCTGGCAAGAATCTGGAGTATGATTCACCTAGAGGACCGCAACAGGTCAGGAATCAGTTGTCATGCAGTGGTAGGAAGTAACCAAGTAGTAATGCTAATACAGAATGTGATAATGCCAATGCCAATTGGATATATTGGTAATAAATAAATACACAAATAAATAAATAAAACTTTCTCACTGTACCTACGTATGTATTCACTTGCATGTGTCCGCAGGCACACACCCCTGGGACTCTTTCGCTGGGTGTGGGGGCTGGGCCACTCACTTATTGCGACAAATAACTCATGAATATGCTAATTGCTTGTGTATCCCCTCACTCACACTCTCGTCCTATAGACTTTTATAATTTACAGTCAGTCCCACAACACTTCAGTTGTACAGCCGGGTTCACGAACCTTGTCCTAAATGCTTCTTTTCCTGTCCTTGTCCTGTTCTATCTTGTCCCGTCCTTCCCTCACAGGGTGTAGCACTACAGCCCCATACAACACTCATATCTAATGTTTCATTGTTGTAGATATGATTTACTTTTCTCATCCTGTTTACAATTAGTGCTTTCTCTTTTGTCTTCATTTCTCTCTCGCCTCCAGAAACTTTGTTATGTTCGACTGATTGACTGATTCTCAATAAACATCAATTATAATACTAAGAAAGCACAGCGGCATCTTAAAAACGCCACTGTGATACAGTAAAACTGTTCTGGCATAAAAGGGATGCAGATCCTCCATTCTGCTTGACCTAACATCCGAACAGGACAAAAAAAGAAAATAGAGGGAAAGTTGACCCCAATTGAGATTTTTATTGATTGATTGAGATCTTGGCAAGTTACTTATAAGGCGTATAAAACGGGTACAGCAGTGATATGGAAGAACGTAAACCAGGAGGAGAAGCAAGAATGATTGGTGGCAAATGCGTTGTGTTCTGTGCCATCTTGGCCTTAAAAAAAGTTACCCGTCTAATCTGAAAAAAAAACCTTACAAATAAGGTATCTTTCAGTTCATGTAGTTAGCAAAGATATAAGAAGACGTTTTGATAAAATAAAAGCGGGGCCAACGCTAGTTACAACATGCGATATGTAACATGATTTTTTTTTCTTCTTGATACGAGCACTATGTAAGTTAATAAAAGAGAAATATTTTGCGTGCAGAAAATTTATTTTTGTTGTTGTGCCAAGTTATCATATTGTATAATTTTATTAAAGAAAATCATATTGTATAAAATTGACAGTAAAAACAAATTTATACCTTTTACTTTTATACTTAAGTACATTTCAGTCTAATTTTTATGTTTAGCTAAGTACAGGAGTTGAATCATGATTTCTACTTTTACCAGAATCTTTTTTTTATTTTTTTATTTAGAAAAGTATCTGAACTAGGCGACCATGTGACCCAGCGATGGGCCAATGAGGAGCTAACCTTCTGCCATTCTTCCTCGCCAGCCTTCTGGAACTCCAGCAGGTAGCCAAAGATCTTCCCTCGACCAATGTCAGCGGGTGGCTCCCAGGACAGGGTCACCGACTCCTTGGTGTGGTCCACGCCCTTGAGATTTTGTGGTGGGCTTGGCTTCACTGTGGAAAAGAGTGGGAACGGTTTATGTAACCAGACCACAGTGTCCGGCATAAGGCAACTAAGCACCTGTTTAGGGCCACACAACCAATATTATTGGCAAAAATAGAGGGCCCCAAACTCAAATATAGTACTTCTTAGAGTTAGGGTTACCCTAACCCCATGGAGGCAAAGTGATGTTGTGGCTCTTCCATGTCTTACCAATGGGATCTTTGGCAAAGACAGGCTTGGACGGTGGGCTGGGGTCACCAACACCGACCACATTCTCTGCGCTCACTCTGAACTCGTATTCACAGCCTTTGAGCAGGTCCAGGACCAAGTATTCCACCTTAGGATGGATCTTTTCTGTGTTGCACCGGACCCACCTGGAAGGCAAAAACAATCCTGCTCAAGTCTATGTAGGCATCCAGGTCATGGTAATCCGCAAAAAATTGAACAGAGAGTGTACTCTTCTTGCTAGCGTCTTCTTCAGGTGCAGGGTCAGCCGTTCATTAACATTTAAAAAAGAAAGGACATTTCTTCAAGGACAACAATGTCCAAATTGGGGACAGAGTCTGGACAGAGTCATACCATTTACAGTATGTGAAATTATAAAGGAAGAGTAGGAGGAGGTTAACACCAACCACATTTGTTTTCCTGACACCGCCTCAACCCCCACCCCCCTCACCCGAAAGAAAAGTGGCCACTAACAAGCTATTTTATTACCAAGAACATCTGGCAACAACTACAACAGCAAATGTATTTTGATCACCCCCACCAGAGAAATAAATGGGGGGAATCTAAAATTTAGAACTGAAGAAGACTTTTGGATGAAAGGTGAAACATCTTTAACAAACCAAGAAGAGTCCAGTTGCCTCCATTCAACCTTTGCGGAATGCAGATGAAATGTGAGCTACTGACAGAGATCGATCCATTGATTGATTGACTGACTGACTGATTTACTGAGTGAGTGAGTGAGTGAGTGATGTACTGGTTTTGTACCTATTGGCCATGGTCTCCTTCCTCTCCACGATGTAGCCTGTGATTGGCTTTCCTCCATCAGCTGGAGGTTCCCAGCGTATGAGGGCACAGTCGTGGTACACTTCCTTAACGGTGGGCTGTTTGGGAGCATCAGGCACCTCTGTGGCACAAACACAGTTGCATGAATGATCATCAGTTCCAGTTCTGAGTAGGGGGTATATCTTCTAGCCAGCACTGAGCTCAGTTCAGCCAGCCGCAAACCGAAACTTGCTTGTTTGAAAACAAGCTTGAAGCTTGAACGTAAGACTTGAGAATTCCTTATCACTTGCACAGACTCAAACCATCTCATCACTTACTGAACATATCTCTGGCCTTGGTCTCCACGGACAGCAGCGGGTCGCTGATGCCGTAGATGTTTTGGGCCATGATCCTGATTATGTATTCACGACCTTCAATCAGTTTTGGCACCTGAATAAGGAAAACAGTAAAGTTAAACAAGGACGTGACTTAACTTTGGCTGGATTTGTCAAATCTCTGTAAATGTAACTGTCCGGACCCTGCAGGTGGTCCTGGTGCAGGACGTGGTGACGGGCATCCAGAGGTCTCGGTTGGTGTCTCTCTTTTCAATGATGTAGTTGGAGATGGCGCAGCCGCCGTCATCCAGAGGAGGTTTCCAGGAAATGAGCATGTGGTCTCTGTAAACCTCGTCAAAAACCACGGGGCCCTCAGGAGGCTGAGGTCGGTCTGGCAGGAGAAAGAATTCAGAGGTCAACTACACTGTCGCCTTTTGGAGGGCTTGTACAGCTCCACTCAAAAGCTTTGTGAGTTATATTGTAAATTACAGTGATACCTTGACTCACGGGTTTAATCCGTTCTATGACGAAGCAAAGAAAATAAAAATCAACCTAGCAATAGCGCTTGAAAAACTTGTAAATTGGGGGAGTCACAGCTATACTTAGAATTTTGATATTTATTTGTTAAAATTCTGATTTATTGGCATGAAAATACAGCATTTCCTTTAAAAAGGAGGGAAAATATGCTTAAAATGTTTTTTCCCCCCCAAAAAAATACAACTTAAAAAAAGGTATTTTGAAAAAAATAGTATTTTTGGTAAAGATTTATTTTATTTATTCATAAAAAGTCACATTTTCTCATTTTTTGAACAAATTGTCATTTTTTTAAATTAAAACTTTCAGAAAAAATATCTAACTCAAATTTTGGTTCAAAAGACAAAGCAAAAATAATCTAAACTAAAAAAAATTGTAAGTCGGGGCACTGGCAACTCAAGGTACCATCACATTTTAAAATAGCTATTTACTTTTCAATCACCCAGTATTTGTGGAGAAAGCTTGATTTGATAAGCTTTCTCACGAGTTGTCTTTCTGAGAACGTCATTGAGCTTCGTATCGTGACTCACCGACCACAGTGATGGCGCAGATTCCAGTTCGAGTTCCGGCCGAATTGTCGACGCTGACGCAATAGCGTCCACTGTGCTCTCGCTTTGCCTTGCTAAAGTTGAGACTGAGGTTTCTGGCTGTGCTGTGGACGCTGACATCTTCGTCCAGCTTCAGCTCCTCGTCGTTCTTTGTCCACATGATGGTTGGAGCTGGTTTGCCACTGTAGCGTCCGGACAGCGTACAGTTGTCTCCCACCTTCACCATCATCTTGTCTCGGAAGTCCAGATCCAGGTTTGGTGGTTCTGAGGGACGGGAAACGATAAAACATACATGTAATTTGTGTATTTAACTCTTTAACTCTGTGGGCTCTAGACTGGTCATTTGTGTCAATCTTTCTTCTTTTTTTAAAACCCTTTTAGCTGTGTTAATTCAAATGTAATGAAACTTCCTGAGGCTGGAAATTGTTGCCTGATTTTGTCATTTCCAACTTAAGCTCAGGTGACATCAAATTGTACCTTTTAGTCAGTTAAAACCCATGAAAACAACATTTTAATTCCTTATTCTCATACAATTTGGGTGAAATGGATTAAAACATGATCAACCAAACAGTACTCAAATGTGAGTACAGTGGAAACTCCGTTTACGAACGACCCGGTTGATGAATTATTCCGTTTTTGAATAATCTTTTAAAAGAAAAATTACCTCTGGTTTCATACTATTTTCGGTTTACGAACAGTCTTGGCATGACCACGGAAGGCTTAGAACATTGTATTTTTTCTCACACCACAATAAAAATCATTGGTGCCATGCTTCAGGTATCTTTGTTTTTTTTGCACCGAAGAGCCACCACATCTCAGAATGCAATGCAAAAGCTGTGCTACATTGTGGGAGGTGGCGGCCATTAGGGCTAGCAGTAACCACAGTGAACGTAAACATTACTCTACCACAGGTGTGTCAAACTCTTTTTTTGTCTCGGGTCGCATTGTAGTTATGATTTCCCTCAGAGGGCTGTTAGAACAGTGAAACCATATAAATGTTTAATCATCACCAAAACATATTATTACCATTACACAACAAATTGAGGGGTAACTGGTTTTAAAATCAGAAGACAAGGATAATAGTTTGTTCAAGTATTGTTTAAGTTACTGTAGAGGAAGGGTTTGGTAACAGAAAAATGCAATATCGCAACATTATTGTTTATTATTATGACAATTTGGAATTTTGGTACAGATTTTAGCAAAAATCACGGAAGTTGACAAGCATGATTTGCTTTCGCGGGCCACATAAAATGATGTTGCGGGCCACATCTGCCCCCCCCCCCGGCCTTGAGTTTGACACCCATGCTCTTCCAGAAAAGGCTGCACAGTGATTTGCTTGCGAACCTGCAGTTATTTCATCATCATAAATAGTGTTTTCACCTATTTCTATATTGGACAGTATCTATGTTGAAGCACACAACGATCAAAATAAGGTAAATATAACGTTCTGTGGGTGGAATGGATGAATTGCAATCCAATGAATTTCAATGGGAACCCGAGGTTCCACTGTATTTGCTTTTTTAATGTTGTCTGCTGATTTGTAGATTGAGTAATTTAAAGGCCAAAGACAACAATCCAGCATTCCGGGCGTGTCACTTACCCAGCTCATCTTTGCACTGGACGGGTTTGGTGGCAAAAGAAAATTTGCCTTGTCCAACCATGTTAACGGCAGACACTCTGAACTCGTGGCTGGAGCCATCCTTCAGTCCGCTCAGTGTGAACTTCCTGTCCATCAGCTTGTCTTGACCACCCAGGCGAATATAGTTGTCCCGGCCGATCATGCGAGACTCAAGGATGTACTGGGTCACCTCCGCGCCACCGTCATACTTGGGTGGCCTCCAGGCAACCGAGATGGAGTCCTTAGTGACGGCAGTGATGATCAGGTCCTCTGGACGCTCGGGTACAGCTAAAATGAGAGAAGAGTTGTTATTTCATGTTTGGTAGATCTATAGACCCTTTTACCATGACATTGCACGTCCGGTGGCAGAAGACGGAGCTTTCTCTGACACAAACTTGATGATGGAGGTTTGGTTCCCAGTAGAGCTGTCACTATCAAATATTTTTAGAATCGATTATTGTATCGATTATTCCATCGATTAATTGAATCAGATACAAATTTAGCATTAAGGTTTATTGTTCTTAAAAAAAACATCTGAATACAAATACTGTACATGTAATTTTTTACTAGCTGTCCGCGACTCAGCTAAAATGGGTCTGCGTCCTATTTTTGGGTCCCGGCCCACTAGTTTAGAACCACTACTCTAAACGATTAATTGATTATCAAAGTAATTGCTGATTCATTTGATGATTGATTAGTTGTCGATTAATCCATTATTTTGCCTGCTAGTTCCCAGACTGTCCCTTTAGAAGTAGTTACTACGCAACCAGGCAGTTTTGAGATCTCTGTACAACTATTGACAACATCCACGCCATTTAGCCTCCTCACCCGCAGGTTCAGCTGGATTTATTTAGATTTTTTTAAGGCTATCTCAAAACCTTTTGGGGTGTATCTCATGGCGCAACCCCAAACACAGTAAGTTATTGTCATGGGTTCAATTCAGGTCAGCAGTAGACAATTACTTTTCCGCCACCTGGAAGTACCCTGACGCCTATAGATTACAAAGATTAAGAAAATCTCGATATTTCTTAACACTTACAGATGGGGTCTTTGATGAGCACGACTTTGTCCGTCTCGATAAAGGGTCCCATGCCGATGATGTTCTCGGCAGCAATCCTGAAGAAATACCCTTTACCATCCAGCAGTCCCTGCACCACGGCGTTGTTTCTGGTCACCGTGTAGGACACTGAAGTCCAGCCCATGCGGTCCGACTCCCGCTTCTCAATTATATAGTTGGTGATGGCTGAGCCGCCGTCATCTTCTGGAGAATACCAGGTCAGCTTGCAGGAGTCATTAGTCAGGTTCTCACCAGCGAAGGGGAGGCCAACTGGTCCAGGGACATCTGAAGGCCAGAGATGGGATTTCTTGTTTTAACACCCATCACAATGATCCCTGTTTTATCACCGTTCATCCTATGTGGAGCTGCTATCTCACAAATTTTGAATCCTATTTACTAACATTCACCTAACGAACATTTACGACATAAGGACACTTCTGCAAGAGAGTGAGAACAGGCACTAAGAAATACATTAAACGGTGTTTTAAATGTGTTTAAAGCAAGTGGGAGGGGTGAAACTATGTAAAAAAATATACGGTCTCTCTATATGGCGGACTTTCAGCTATTGCAGGTTTGGAATGTATCCCTTGTGAGAAATGGGGGTTGAGTGGATGTACAGTCCTTGAGACTTTGAACTCACCCAGGACCTCCACGATGACCGCCTTCCTTCTCTCACCACCCTCGTTCTTAGCGCAGAGCGTGTAGATGCCCTGGTGCTGGCGTTTACAGTTCTTGATGATCAGCGAGTTGGATATGCCTGTGGTCTCCACTCTGGCCTCCTTGGGCACCTCGCCGTCATCACGGCTCCAGCTGATCTTCGGGGCTGGTTTGCCGGACACGTAGGCGATGATTCGGATAGTCCCGCCAGCGTGGACCACAATCTTCTCCTTCACGGAGGCATCCAGGTCCATCTCAGGTGCAACTGAACAACGCAGGGATGGTTGGTGAGCAACACGATGCAGCTAGCAGCTTACATGGCAACACAAGGAAAGTTTTTGCAAGTACAGCGGTGCCTTGACTTACAAGTTTAATTTGTTCCCTGACCAAGCTCGTGACTCAATTTACTCGTACACATTGCACGTTTCCCCACATTGATGGGGGATAGAAACGGAGCTCTGCCACAAAAAGTGAAAATCCGTGAATAAGTGACACCCGCCTAAAACCACAACTTTGGTCCAAATCAATATTCTCAACTCACTTCAACAAAGTTCCACAAGATGGGTGCAAAGCACTATTTTTGTCTAAATGAAGTTGCTCAACTAACGTCAACATAGTTCCTTGGCACTTACATAACACAAGATGATGTCAAAGCAATACCCTAATCCCGAATTGGTGAATTTGCGATGTAGGTGTTGACTGTATATAAAATTTTTGTTGTGTGTTTTTAATAAAGAAAAGTAGCAGTTTCATATCAAAACAAAATAAAAGTGAACACAAAGTAATAAACTGATTTTATGAAGTGAAATTAGTGTAGAAGTGGCACGGTGGCTGTCTGGTTAGCACATGGCCCGGGGGCCAGATCTGGCCCACCACATAATTTTACATGGCCCGCGAAAGCAAATGATTTCACGACTTCATGTTTCTTGCGAAAATATCAAAATTGTAAATTGTCTTCTCTTGTAATATTGTGAGCATTTTTTTGTCACCGTTTTAAAAGAAAACATTTATATAGGCTCCTGATTTTAAAGTAGTTATCCATCAATTTGTTGTGTACATATACATATATGAGGCAATAATTCATTTTCATGGGTTCACAGTCATAACGGCCCTCAGAAAGAAGTCATGACTACAATGTGGCCCTGGGTTAGCACATCTAACAGCCTCACAGTTCTGCGGACCGGGGTTCAAATTCCGGCCGCGCCTGTGTGGAGTTTGCATGTTCTCCCCGTGCCTGCGTGGGTTTTCTCCGGACACTCCGGTTACTTCCCACATCCCAAAAACATGCGTGGTAGGTTGATTGAAGACTCTAAATTGCCCTAGGGTGTGAATGTTTGCACGAGTGGTTGTTTGTTTATATGTGCCCTGCGATTGGCTGGTGACCAGTTCAGGGTGTACCCCGCCTCTCACCCCGAGTCAGCTGGGATACGCTCCAGCACGCCCGCGACCATTGTGAGGATAACGCGGTACAGAAAATGGATGGATAATTAGTGTAGAATGTGTGCCTTTAAGGGGCGTGGCCTAGTGAGTGTCATCAGGAGCTGGAGTCGGATTGGCCGCTTAGTCTCCGTGTGAGTGGCTGGTGCATGAGTTGAGGCCTACAGTAGCTCCTTGCGAGTGTTCTTATTTTGTATTGGTTTGTTTGACTGTTGGTCCCGTTCAATAAATGGCTGAAAGTGCAACGACTGTGGCTCTCCTAGCCCAGGTGCAGAGGTGGGTAGCACACGCACTACATTTACTCCGTTACATTTACTCAGCATTTTGGATAAATTGTACGTGTCAAAGTAGTTTTAACACTACATACTTTTTATTTTTACTTGAGTATTTATGTTAAGAAGAAACAGTACTTTAACTCCGTTACAATGATCAAATGGAACTCGCTACTTTTATTGATCAATTATTGCTTATTTATCAACTATTTTATGTGGGACCTATCTGTTTAGGCTACGACTTTGACTTCCGCATTGTGCGCTGTTTGCTCCAATCCAATTTCAGTGCTAATGAGGATTAAGTCTAGTAAACCAATCAAACAAAGCAATAAAGTCACATGATCACACACAACGTCTTCAATTGGGCTTCCCTGGCAAACAATAGGTATTAACACTAGATAAGCCATCCCGGCTAATCGACGTGCCTACGAGGCGACCATGATCGTGGACTTCAGTAAGTATCCTTCGCCACAGCTGCCCCTCACGCTGTCCAACTGCCCTGTGTCAACCACCAAGACCTTCAAGTTCCTGGGAATTACAGTCTCTCAGGACCTGAAGTAGGTGACCAACATCAACTCCATCCTCAAAAAGGCCCAGCAGAGGATGTACTTCCTGCGGCTTCTGAGCAAGCACGGCTTGCCACAGGAGCCCGTTGTGGCAGTTCTACACAGCAGTCATCAAAATAGTCCTGTGTTCATCCATTACAGTCTGGTTTGGTGCTGCTACAAAAAAGGACAAACTCCAACTGCAACGGACAATCAAAACTGTTGAAAAAATTGTCGGTACCCCCCTAGCCACCCTTGAGAACTTGGACGTTGCCAGAAAGAAGACAAGAGCATGCAAAATCCTCTTGGACCCTCCTCATCCTGGTCACCACCTCTTCCAGCTTCTTCCCTCAGGTAGGTGCTATTAAACAATGCAAACTAAGACTAGCAGACATTCCAACAGCTTTTCGGTCAAATGTTTGTCTGTTGTCGTACTAAAGTGGCTCCAACTACCAGAGACAAATTCCTTGGGTGTTTTTGACTTACTTGGCAAATAAAGATGATTCTGATTCAGATGTTGGAAAGTTCGTCGTTATAATCGAAGGCAACGGCGCGCGACTCGTGTTTACATTTAGACGAAGAAAAACAACTGTACTGTAGTTGTCTGGCATTGTCTGACCATAAGTTGTGATTCCAGCCCACTTCTAACTTGAGAAAACACCCATCCATCCTTCCATTTTCTGTAACAGTACTCTTACTTGCGTACAATATTTGGCTACTCTACCAACCTCTTCCCAGGTGGCAGGCCAATACAGTACCTAAATTGCTAACATTTCTTTTCCCACTTCCCTCTCGAGGTGGCGTATCTGAAACTGGCTCATGAGTTAAATTTTAGCTTGCAACATAAAGCAAAAACAGAATTTCAAAAACCCATAAGTCAAAGTAGCACTTACTAGCAGTAGCACTTAGTAACATGCTTACTTGTCCTGTCTTTGGCTTCGATCAGCTCGGAAACAAGACCCGGTTCACCAACTCCAGCGGCGTTTATGGCTCGGACTCTGAAGCGGTATAAACCACCTTCTTTGAGACCGGCCACCACAAACTTGGTTCCTCTGATCTCTGTGTCCTTGGCCTGGAGAGATTACAACATGGGAATGAATGACATGTTCACGGGTTACAACTTTCCCGTGACTACAGAGTTGAGTAATTTGGTTTACCTTCTCCCAGCTCTCTGGGGCCTCAGGTTCCTTCTCCTCATCGGCACTGCTCAGTAGAAGCAACCTCCTCTGAGCCTTCTTCTCCTCCTCCTCCTTGTTCACCTCCTTGAATTCCACAATGTAGCCAGTCACCTTGGAGCCTCCGTCCACCAGGGGAGGAATCCATTCTAGCTCCACCGTTGACCTGGTCCAGTCTGTCACCTTCGGAGTGGGTGGGCCAGGAGGCTCTGCACATTACACCAGAGATGGGGTCAAGTAACACGTGCGGGTCTCAAATAAGTCCCAAGACATTTTATCTTGGGCAAATCAAGTCACAGATTATTGGAATTTATGAAAACTAGTCACAGACAGTCAGCAAGTAATGAAAACTTAAATTTGGCCGGTCGGAAACTTTCATGAAAACTCATGAAAATGAGTCACAGACTGTTGACAACTTTTGAACACTAGTTGCAGATGGTCAACAACTAATGAGAACTAGTCACGGAATGTCGGCAGCTCATGTATACGTAGTTGCAGATGGTGAGCAATTTATGAAAGCTATTTGCGGATTAGTCGCAGACGTTGGCTTTCCAATTTACTTACTGATGGGGTCCCTACAGAGAACGGGGTCTGAGGGAACGCTGGGTAGTCCACTTCCGGCAGCATTGACAGCGCTGACCCGGAACTGGTACATGACGCCCTCTAGCAGGCCGGTGACGTCCCAGTTGTTGCCCAGGGGCAGAGCCCGGATGGGCTCGCGGTTGACACGATTCCAGCGTTTGCTGGTGGTCTCCTTCTTCTCTATGAAGTAGCCGGTGACCGGGGAACCCCCATCGTATTTGGGCTCCTCCCAGTTCACTGTCATGGACTCCAGACACACGTCGGTCACGGTGGGCTTCTCACACTGGCCGGGAACAGCTGCACCGGAACAGTGTTGCAGTGTCAGCACGTTAAGGTTTCAATTTCAGTTTCAAGCATTGGGATTGGTTACAAGTTAGGGTTTCAAGTCTGGGTTAGGGTTTGAAGACGGTTAGAATTTTAAATAAATATTACGTGCTTGGGTTTGGGTTTGAAGCCAAGTTTAGAGTTTCAAGCCAGGAATGGTGTTTCAAAAAATGTTTCAGGCCAGGGTTAGGGTACAAGAGTTACGGTTTCAAATGAAGGTTTGTTGCAAAGCTGGGGGTTTTAATTTAGGGTTTCAAATAGGGGGTTCAACCCAGGGTTAGGGTTACAGGTTAATGTTTCAACCCTGGGTTCGGGTTTGAATACTGGGTTAAGGTTTCAAATATGCATTAGGATTTCAAATTAGGGTTTGAAGCCCAGATTAGGGTTTAAAACTAGTGTTAGGATTTCAAATAAGGGTCGGGGTTTCAAATTAGGGTGGGAAGACAATGTTAGGGTTTCAGACGTCAGTCAGCATTTCAAATTAGGATTTCAAGCCTGGGTTAGAGATTCAAAAAGGGTTAGGTTTCCAAATTGGGGTTTCAAACCTGGATGAGGGTTTCAAGTCTGGGTTTCAAACAAGGGTTACAATTTAATGGAAGCACCCTTTGGCCGGACGACAAGCTCTAGGAAGGGTTCTGATTGTCCCAAACGTCTTCCATTTCAGAATTATGGAGGCCACTGTGCTCTTAGGAACCTTAAGTGCAGCAGAAATTTTTTTGTAACCTTGGCCAGATCTGTGCCTTGCCACAAATCTATCTCATCGCTCTTCAGGCAGTTCCTTTGAGCTCATGAGTCTCATTTGCTCTGACATGCACTGCGAGCTGTCAGGTCTTATATAGACAGGTGTGTGGCTTTCCTAATCAAGTCCAATCAGTATAATGAAGCCGCTGGACTCCAGTGAAGGTGTAGAACCATCTCAAGGATGATCAGAAGAAATGGACAGCACCAGAGTTAAATAGGAGTGTCACAGCAAAGGGTCTGAATACTTATGGCTGTGTGATATTTCAGTGTTTCTTTTTTAAGAAATCTGCAAAAATGTCAAAAATTACAATTTTAAATTACGGTTGCAAGCCAGAGTTGGGATTTCAAGCCTGGGTTAAGGTTTGAAATCAACATTTACAGACTGAGTTAGGGTTTTAAATTAGGGGTTGAAGTCAAGGTTAGGGTTTGAAATTAGGGTTTCAAGCCTGGGCTGTTTTTTGTTGTTTTTGTGTTTTTTTAACCAAGGTTTAGGGTTTGAAGCCATGGTTATGGGTTGAAATCTGGGTTTCGAAGCCTGGGTTAGTGTTTCTAACAAGTCTTGGGGTTTGAAATTAAGGTTTGAAAATGTTTTTTGAAAACCGGTTTAGGATTTGAAATTATGTTGTGAAATCCAGATTAGGGTTTTGCGTGTGGCACTCACTGAAGAGGTTCCTGGCCTTCTCCGGCTCGCTGAGTAGCGGTGGCCCGACTCCTAACTTGTTCTGCGCCATGACACGGAACTCGTACACGTGGTTCTCAGTGAGCCGGGTCACCAGGTAGGAGCAGTCCTTGGGGTCGTTGGACACGTGCACCCACGACTTGCGGTTATCCTCGCGCTTTTCTACCACATAGTTGGTGATCTTGGAGCCGCCGTCGTCCACCGGCGGGTTCCAGGCCAAGCCGATCCTCTCCGCAAACACCTCGGTAAACTTCATGGGTCCCACGGGGGGGCCAGGAGGTCCTATGTGTGTGTTGGTTAAAGCAGTAGTTCTCAAATTAGGGTCCGCAAAGTAATTTGCAATAAATTATTATGTTGTATCATTTAAAAAAGGGGGTCCCGTAAAACAAACTTTTTACACCAAGTACCATCTTAAATAGTTGCTTAGCTCTCCAAACACACCCACAAGAACGAAGTGATTTTATTCCTAAAAAGTATATTTAATATAATTGTAAGACACTGTAACATCATGCACAGCTTGAACATTAACACTACACTTAAATATAGGACAATTTAAAAAATTTTACTTTATCCATCCATCCATCCATCCTTCCATCTTCCAAGCCGCTTCTCCTCACAAGGGTCACGGGAGTGCTGGAGCCTATCCCAGCTATCATCGGGCAGGAGGCGAGGTACATCCTGAACTGGTTGCCAGCCAATTGCAGGGCAAACAACAAACAAACAACAATTCGCACTCACATTGACACCTACGGGGCAATTTAGAGTTGTCAATTAACCTACCATGCATGTTTTTGGGATGTGGGAGGAAACCGGAGTGCCCGAAGAAAACCCATGCAGGCACGTGGAGAACATGCAAACTCCACACAGTATTGAACCCGTCCGCAACCGTGCCGCCAATTGTACTTTATGATTCAATAAAAATGTACTGTACTTAAAAGTTAAATGAAGATTGTACCCAAACAAATTTTTGAAAATGTGTAAATTATAAAATTTAAATGTACTGCACTTAAAAGTTAAATACAACTGAACTCTACTTAACAAAGTTACTGTACTGGATTTAAAAAAAAAAATTTCAATCCACTGTAACGTGCAGTTTGAACATTTAATTCAGTGATTCTTTTGTATAGCGCTAGAGGGAGCTTGCCTACCACTAGTGCTACTCGTACCACACTTTGAGAACCACTGAACTAATGCAATTTGCTTACAAATTGCGTGTAAATGGTGAACTGAAATGCTGGGGAATTAATTGGATTGATGAAATGTAGAATGTGAAAGTTGAAGTTTGAATGGTTTGAATCGGTGGACAAATGTGGGAATTTCATTGTGAAAATTTGGGAATTTGGGGAATGGGATAAATAGTTCTGTACATTTGTGAATAAGATGCACAGTTTGAAGTTAGAATGATTTGAATCGGTCAAGAAATGTCGAAAGAGGAGGTCGATATGGCAACTATTTATAAATTTGGAAATTTTATCGTGACAATTTGGAGGATGTTATTAAAAGTATAGTACTATACTGTATGTTGAAAGAACTGGACAATGTGAAATCGGAACTGTTTCAATGGGTAAAAAAATGGTGGGACGAGGAGGTAAATATGTAAATAATCCCTTAATTTGAAAATATAGGAAAAGGCGGCACGGTGAACCAATGGTTAGCACATCTGCCACACAGTTGTAAGGACCCGGGTTGAAATCCTGCCTCGCCTGTGTGTTTGCATGTTCTCCCCGTGCCGCAGTGGCTTTTCTCCGGGTACTCCGGTTTCATCCCACATCCCAAAAACATGCATGGTAGGTTAATTAAAGACTCCAAATTGCCCTTTGGTGTGAATGTAAGTGTGAATGGTAGTTTGTTTATATGTGCCCTGCGTTTGGCTGGTGACCAGTTCAGGATGTGCCCTGCCTCTTGCCCCGAGTCAGCTGGGATAGGCTCCAGCAGGAACACAACACTTTGAACCCACTACTTTGAACCCCAGTCCTCAAAACTGTGAGGCGGATGTGCTAACCAATCGCCCACCATGCCGCCAAAGCGACTAAAAACTTAAAAGTAAATAAAACAAAAACATTTGAAGAATCCCAAACTACTGTAGTATTACAGCCTTGCTCCCTGGACCCCTAAAGTTTGAGAACCCCTGCATGAACACTTCGAGGTTTGACTTCCTCACCGAACACGAAGAGTTTGATGTCCTTGGTGACGGTGCCCAGGCTGTTGCTGGCCGTCAGGCTGTACAGGGCGCTGTCCTGGCGGGTGGCCTGCTGCACCAGCAGCGTGCACTTGTTGTGCGTCACCAGTTTGTTGACGTGCTGGTCGTACTGCACGGCCGCCTTCTTCTCAGGGGCCGCCAGGTCGGCCTTGTGCCACGTAAGAGTCGGGAAAGGGCAGCCGCTGACCTTGGCCACCATGCTGATGTCGCAGCCCTCCTCGCCCTCCATCACCTCCCGCAGCTCGATGGCGGGGGGACCTGGAATGCGGGAAACGGACAAATGTTCAATTATCATCATTCTGATTCATATAGCGCCTTTCGAGGCAAGCAACGACACTTGACACGAGCGCACAGGACGACACATGACCATACATGATGCCACGTGAGGATTGATAGATACGGGTCATTTTCATATCGTTTCATCAATAACAGTAAGGACATACTCCAGAGTATATTTTTTTTGGTTCTTTTACAAATTGTCCTTTTTGTCACTCAAGCTGTCTTTACCGTTAATGCCACTGGAGGGAGCCTCATTGTGTTGTTGCAACACACCACAGGGATTTGTGAGCTGAAGTGCCAGGATGAGGCAGCCATTTAGAATTTACGCAATAGCAGACAGCAAAATCAATGGTGGTATTAATGAGATATGAATGGATTTCTATGAAATTGGCAAAGTTTTTGAACTATTGCATGTCTTTACCATTATTATGATTTTATAAAGACAAGAGTAAGAGTGGGTTGCCTTTGTATCTACAGAGTTTGAAGGGCAACACAGGTAAATTGTGCAACTCACATGGTTTAATTCTTTACCATTGTGCAGTTTTGTCTTTAGCGCTATGCATGATGCGTATTTCAGTGGACCACCACCAATTGCTCTGTCAATGGGTTCGATCAACAAAGCTGTGGCAGAATGTATCTTTATCATTGTTTTATGAATTTTTGATTCCATTTGCTGTGAAATGTGTGTATTTACTGTATCTCTTGACTGTTTCTACTATTATGGTATCAGTAACCTTTTGAAAATAGGACTTTAAGCGTGGCTGTTTCAACATGGGAGGCATTTACCCATATGAAACCAAGTAGTAACAGTGACTTGACTGCATACTACTACTTTTACTGCAATTACCTACGACTACATACTATTACCACTTCTACGACTAAGATTACTACTAATAATAATAATAATATTTAGTACTATGGAAACAAATTATTTTAATACTACTTCTACTACTGACAAATACTACTAATAATACGAATAAATATGAATGATTTTAATACTACAATAACTACTTCTACCTCTTACTACTGCATAATATTATTAATATTATTAATACTACAAATACATAGTACTATTAATACTAAAACTACTATTAATACTACTGCCTACTACAACTGGATGGATGGATGGATGGATGGATGGATAGATGGATAGATAGAGGCTGGTCCTACTTACACGTCTGGTCCTTGATGACGAGCGGTCCGGCGGTGGTCGAGGGTCTACTCTGTCCGGCTGCGTTCACAGCTTTCACTCGGAACTCGTACTCTCCGCCCTGAAAAACCACAACATGGTCACTTCACGTTTGTCTCATTCAGCGTAGAATACCATGAGTTGGTTGCCAGCAAATTGCAGGCCACATGTAGACAAACAAGTATTCACACCTGTGGACAATTTTGCGTTTTCACTGAAGCTAAGATGCTAAAATGTTTTTGGGATGTGAGAGGAAGCCGGAGTACCTGCAGAGCATAAACTGGAGAACATGAAAACGTCACACAGGAAGGTCAGATCTTGGATTCGAACCCCCAACCTCCGATGTGCTAACCACTCCTCCACTGTGCCGCTAATGGTTAAACAGTCCATGTTTAATAAATTCATAGTGACACGTTGCCAATATGCTAATCTACTGTGCCATTAGTCCTGAAGCTAGTCTTTCGGAAACAAAAAAAATTGACATGAAATTGCAGGCTTGTCTAAAAATTTATAAATTATGTCATCTGGTAGAAAAGATCCATCCATCCATTTTCTGAGCCGCTTCTCCCTCACGCAGGTCGCGGGCGTGCTGGAGCCTATCCCAGCTCTCATCGGGTAGGAGGCGGGTGACACCCTGAACTGGTTGCCAGCCAATCGCAGGGCACATATAAACAAACAATCATTCACACTCACATTCACACCTACGGGCAATTGAGAGTCTCCAATCAATGCATGTTTTTGGGATGTGGGAGGAAACCGGAGTGCCCGGAGAAAACCCACGCATGCACGGGGAGAACATGCAAACTCCACACAGGCGGGGCCGGGGATTGAACCCGGGTCCTTAGAACTGTGAGGCTGACGCTCTAACCAGTCGCCCACCGTGCCCACTTCGTTCCAGTGCGGGTAAATTGCTCCGCCTTCTAGAAGGAAATTGTGACAACACCCGGAGGAGCTTTAAACATCTACAGTCTTTTGTTTTCCACAAGATGTCTTCAATCGCTTCCAAATATAACAATATCTGATGTTTAAGCTTTGTTTGTGTTTATAGCATGTCTATTTGTCATATTTATCTAAAGAAAACATAAAGAAAACCAAATTTCCATGTCATCAACCCATTATTATGCACTTTATTGCAGCATACACAGAAAGTCCGCTAACCTGTTTTCCGGGTTTGGTCACGTAATGTTCTACATTTAGAGGATTCATTATATTTGCATTACACAGCTAAAATGGTTGAAAGCGAGGTGGACACAAATGGCCAGCACAGACCCCACAGGGTTAAACGCAGTATTGCGCCCTTAACTGGTAATTCCCAAAAAAGAAGAAGAGACCAACCTCGTTCAGGTCTTCAACCACAAAGCTGAGCTCCTCCACGTCCCTCTTGTTGCATTGCTTCCAGGTTTCCTTTTCCTTGCCGCTGGTGTCCCAGCTCAAGCGCTCCACAATGTAATGTTTGATGGGAGAGCCGCCATCGTTTTTGGGAGGCTCCCAGCTCAGAGTCACTGTGTTCTTGGTCACCAGGTTGACCTTCAGCTTGGTAGGGGGGTCCGGTGGATCTGCGGGTGTGGTCCGAAATCAGGGTGAAACACTTGACTGTCATTTCATGGTGACATTTTGCCAATTTCCGCATCTTTTTAGTGCCATTATTAGTGTATCCATGGTTGTAGCTCTGTTACCCTCCATCATTTGCACAATTCAAGTCAATTTGATCAGTATCACTAGTCACTATCGGAGACTTAATCTTGCTAATGACTCTGTGTACTTTAGACATTTGTGTATATGTCCTAACTAAATGTAGAAATGTCTTCCCCCGCATATTCACAGTTCGGCATTTGAGAATTCACCTATTCACTCACCTACTTACTTACTTAAAAGCACATTGTAAATGGAAATTTCCCAGTACATTGGTCATTTTGTGCTTGGCCCTAAAAAAATTAAAAGTAGTACTTTGGCATCATCTTGTGGCATTTTGATGTCAAGGGACTATGTTGAAATGAGTTGAGAAGCTTAACTGAGACAAATGTAACGGCTTTCCACCATCTACTGTATGATTGCTATAGATCAGGTGTGTCAAACTCATTTTTGTCGCTGGCCACATTGTCGTCACGGTTTCCCTCAGAGGGCCGTTGACTGTGAAACCATATAAATGTTTAGTCATCTCATAATATTATTACATACACACAAGAAATTGATGGATACCTAGTTTTGAAATCAGACGTCAAGGATAATAGTTTGTTCAACTATTGTTCAAGTTACTGTAAACAGAAAATGCTTGCAATGTCTCAACGATACTATTCATTATTATTTTATGAGAATTTGAGCAAGAATCATGGAAGTTGACAAAGATGATTTGCTTTCACGGGCCACATGAAATCACTTGGCGGGCGAGATTTGGCCCCCGGAGCCTTTTGTTTGACACCTGCGCTATAGATGGATCACAAAATGGCAGCGAAGCACTACATTTGTCTCAATGAAGCTCCTCAACTCACTTTATCACCGATCCTTTGCACCAAGATGGTACCATAATGTGCCTCAAAAACCTTTGGAGGGG